>NC_136271.1:99148046-99240546 GCF_964187855.1 Myxine glutinosa
GGGAACAATGAACGGAGCAAAGTACAGAGATATCCTTAATGAAAACCTGAAACAAAGCGCTCAGGATCTCAGACTGGGCTGAAAGTTCACCTTCCAACAGGACAATGACCCCAAGCACACAGCCAAGACAATGCAGGAGTGGCTTAGGACAACTCTGTGAAGGTCCTTGAGTGGCCCAGCCAGAGCCCTGACTTGAACCCAATCGAACATCTCTGGAGAGACCTGAAAATGGCTGTCCACGACGGTCCCCATCCAACCTGACAGAGCTTGAGAGGATCTGCAGAGAAGAATGGCAGAAAATCCCCAAATCCAGGTGTGCAAAGCTTGTCGCGTCATACCCAAGAAGATTCGAGGCTGTAATCGCTGCCAAAGGTGCTTCAACCAAGTACTGAGTTAAAGGAGAACTGACACGACCAAAAGAACTTTGCAGATTTCGAAACATAAACATATATTAAACACTTCTATTGAGTTCATTTCACAAATATCTTCGCGGTTTTATTAGAATTTGTCAAAATATCGCCGAACAAGCAAAATCAGTTTTGTCAAAACCGCAAACCGGAAATGACGTTGGCGAAGTAACCCAGTTTTTCGTTCTTAAAGCCTTGTTGGCTTCGTGATGATCAGAACATCGCTTTGTTTTCGTTACGATCAGTTGGAATCATGCCCAGTCGTTGTGTGGCTGCTGCTAGTGCATGCCTGTACGTGCGGGGAGGTAAGTATGTGGACATACGTACGTTGACGTACGTACCAAAAATAAGGCCTCACTGTCCGGAAGTTCACATATCGCAGTTACGATTAATCGCAAATTAGTTTTAATGGCCAAGTATTCAATTTTCAAACCGCGAGGCAGAAACAACAAACACACGCAGTTCCTTCGCTGTAGCTTGACCGTATGTGCAAAGAAAATTAAAACTTGCATCGTTCCTTCGGTCTTCGCTCTCGTCCTTCGCCGTTCCTTCGCTCTCGTCCTTCGCTGTTCCTTCGTTCACGTACAAAACGTATGTTTGCTAAATATATGGCCATAACTTGGTAACCACTTGTCCGATTAATAGCAAACCTTGAAAAGGCACATCCTCAGGTCCCCAGCAATATACCTGGCAAGTTTCACTTAGATCGGACCAGTGGTTGTCGAGAAACAGCGGTCACAGACATACACACAGACAGACACACAGACACACAGAGATTGCTTGCATTATAGAGAGTGCTATAATGATACAATTACAACTGATACACCTGCAGTGCTGCACTAAGTCAATAAAGTCGTATTTCGTTTCTGTGTTTCTAAACATTTCTTGCCTCACGGCACCGAACATTAATTAAATATTAGTTATGTATTCCATTGACCAGAAAAAGAAACTTTTTCAATTAAAAAAGAGACATAAAAATGAATATCATTCAGTATTTTGGAGGCGCCCGAGATCAAAATTGATCGCCATTGTGTCTGTGTCCGACGATTTCTCTTCTTCACTCTCTGGACGGTATGGTTCGAATCTGTATGGGAGAATCGAGTGTGATTCCCCAAGATTATTAACTTTCTCTTCATTTTCCGCATCAGATTGGTCAGAAATATCGCTGATATCCAGACTTACGCAACTATCGGAGTCGGTGTCTGCCATTGTTTACGATTGCGCAGTCACATCAGCTTCCTCCGATGACGTCACGATGATGATGATAGTCATCACCAGATGCTGGCCGGCACGAGAGAAATCGTCTGCTATTGGCATTTTAAAACTCGGATATCTCACGATTCACGCATGCCAGAGCAACAATTTTTGCACCAAACTTAATCATTTTTGTTGCTACAATTAATTAATCTTAAGCATTTGATGTCTATACTCATGTCCATTCCCCTTTAAGGGTCTGAATACTTATGTCAATGTGATATTTCATTTTTTTTCTTTTTAATAAATTTGCAAAACTTTCTAAAATCCTGTTTTCTCTTTGCCATTATGGGGTATTGAGTGTAGATTGATGAGGGAAAAAATGAATTTAAACGATTTCAGCATAAGGCTGCAACATAGCAAAATGTGGAAAAAGTGAAGGAGTCTGAATACTTTCTGAATGCACTGTATATATATATATATATATATATATATATATATATATATATATATATATATATATATATATATATATATATATATATATATATATATATTGTTGCGAATATGGAATTTGGCCTCCATATCCGCTTGTAAATATTCCCCTATTTTCTCCAATACTCCCCAACTTTCCCCCAATCCCCCATTCCCTAGTCCCATTGCATGTAAATAACAATCAGTAGAGCCGACCTTCCCCTTATTCCCCCATTAAATGTCGTGCCCAGGTCCACCGCACCACACGTAGACAACTTTCGGACATCTTCCTAGTTATTCTTATTCTATGTCAGTTAAGGCCTCGTCTCCATTAATTATGACTCTTCGTTGCACCAGAATGTGATTATATGGCATCAGTAGTGAGTTTAGGACCTTTCCCATACCTCCTTCCATCTTCTTCCCCAACAATTACAACAACAACAGAGGAGATGGCGGCGGAGCGGGGGAGGATGCGTCCTCACACCGGCTCGATTAGCGCCATAGACCATGCGCTCCACGGGGTTACCACGAAGGGGCTCCTTGTCAGCTCCTCGTCAAGGGCGGAGCCTGGTAAACCCCCCGCACGCACCCAATGAGAAGCAACGTGCCGATTCCACGAGGCGGAGCTAACGAGCCGAGGGCGTGTCACTCCCCGCCGGATATACGCGGCCCCGCGCCGGATGTGACGAGAGATGCGCACCCAGCTTGGAGAAGGAAAGCCACCTGCGAGCGCTGAGTCAGATGCGCCCCCAGCTTGAGCAGACAAGACGCCATCCGAGCGCTGCGACCTCCCCGCATCTCTGGACCGGACCGAGTCGATTCTGACCTTTGAGCCCAGGTGCACCTGGAGCCATCGCTACCTGCCTTTCCTTGCCATCAATCCCCGTGTGAGTCAGCATTTTGTCCCGTTTATCTGTCGTCTGTTGGGAATAATATAAGATTGTGTCTAAGTGCTTGTCTTTCTATGCTGTCCCTCTTGTAGTTGTAATCTAACCTTCCGCCTTAATATAACCTCCTCCGGAGGTCTTGAGAACTGAACCCCTGGTGTCGTATTGTGTTATTGTAGTCCAGCCGGGTGTCTTCTTTTTCTTATTGAGCCAGCATAGCGCGACTAGTCAACGTTCGGGCACAATCGGGTAACTTGTGCAGACGTGGTCATACCAATAAACCGCTCGGTAAATAACATCCAAGCCACGTCTGTAACAATTGGTTGTCAGGAGTTGGATTCGAACCTGGGACTAAATTTATTTAGCCCAAATTTTGGAACACCAATTGTACTATTAGAGTAACAATTGGTGTCGAGGAGTGGAATTCGAACCCGGGACTAAATTTATTAGGCCCAAATTGGTAACAAGTAGAATCGATTCGGAGCGCGTTTCCCGCGCGAAATTATAACGGCGAAATTTGAATTTGTTTTACGAAAATAAAATAAAAAACCGAATTTTGAAAGTCGCGCTATGGCGGATCAAGACGGCTGGGGTCCGGTAGGGGAGAGTGAAGCAGGGTCGGTCCAGGACCAAATTGAGGGACATGAGGGACATGAGGAGAGCGAAACAGCGAGGGTAGCAGGCACGCAAAATGGCGCCTCGCAAGAGCGCGCGGTAGCCGAGCCCGCTGTATCACCGGGCTTTAACATGCAGCCGATTGACATACAGGCCCTCATTGCGCAGCTACAGGCAGCTGTACAGATGAGTATGGGGAGCCAGATTGAGCGATTGGGTGAGCGGTTGGGGAACCGGATGGATGCTCAGAGTGAGCAATTGGGGGTAATGGGGAACCGGATGGATGCTCAGAGTGAGCAAATGGGGGTAATGAGGGACGAAGCGAGGGGTACCAGTGAGGGGTTAGACAATAATTTTGAGGAGTTAGACAAGAAATTTGGGAAGATAGACAATAATTTTGAGGGGTTAGACAACGGGATAAAAGAAGTGAAAAATGGGTTAATGGGGGTAGAAAATAGAATGGCTGCCCAGGAGAATCAGATAGAGGGAGTGAAAAATGGGTTAGAGGGGTTAGAAAACAGTATGGAAGGCAAATTGAGGGACATGAGGGACCAAGCGGAAAGGGAAGTTAAACAAATGGAGCAGCAGATAGAGGGGGTCAGAATGGGGGTAGAAACCAAACTGGATGCTCACAGGGAGGAAATGGAGCAGATGAGGGTGGCATCTGGGCAGGAGATGCAAGTGATGGGAGAGGAGATCAGAAGAGGAGTGAGTGAGGAGGTCGGAGGAGTGCGCGAGGAGGTGAGGCACTGTAAGGAGCGCATGGAGAAAGAGGTGAGAAAGGGGACTGTAAAATTGCAAGGTGGTATAGAGGAGTTGACGCTGGGAGTAGAACAACTGACAGTGGGACAAAAGGAGTTGGGGGACCAGGTAAAGAAGAACACAGCGGTAATAGAGGGTTTAAAATCGACACAGAAGGAGATGAAAAAGGACGTAGGGGTAATTAAAAAAGAGTGTCAGACGGTACATGAGGACCTGACGAGGAAAATGGACAAGGTGGGAGAGGTAATGGAGGTTAAAGAGCGGGAGGTGCGGGAGCACATAGAAAAAAATAAAGTGGAGTTAGAGGAAGAACTTAAAGGGGCGCACGAAGAGATGAAGGAGATGAAGCAAAAATTAGAAGAAGTGGAAGAAGGGGTGAGCGAAATTAAAAAGCGACGGAGAGAGGATAAGAAAGAGATAAAAGAGGAGGTAAAAGAATTGGTCCAGAGTCTGTGTTCGGATCGTGATGATGTGCTCATTAACCGGATGAGGGATTCGCAGGTGATGGAGGAGAAGCGAAGAGAAAGAGGACCCGGTGTAAGTGGTGACCAATATGGTCGTGCGTATGATGCGCCAGGTGATTTAATAAGCTTGGGGGTCGAGATAGACCCGGATGTTCGTGAGAGGCCACTGGTGAAGTGTGCGACAGGTCTGGTGTGCGAAAAAGGAGGTGTGCGAGAAAGTCCGACTCTGGGGTGTGTGAGGAAAAAGTGCACGCCAAGGAGCGAGGGTGCTGGCGAGAGTGAGTCGGTCGTAGCGAGTGTGCGAGGGAGCACATGGAAGCGCGGTGTGGTAAGTGTTACAGAGGGTGTGACGGGAGAGTGTGCGCAAGGGTGTGCGCGAGAGAGGTGTGTAACGGACAGGTGCATGAGGAAAGAGTGCGCTGTCAGAAGTAAGGAAGAATGCACACCTGTGGTGAGTGTTACAGAGGGTGTAACGGGAGAGTGTGCGCGAGAAAGGTGTGTGACGGACAGGTGCATGGGGAAAGAGTGCGCTGTCAAGAGTAAGGGTGAGTGCGCTGTCAAGAATGGAGGTGAAAGTAGTGAGAGTGACAAGGAGCGTGAGTTAGTTGTGACAGGTGAGCGAGGATGTACACCTGGGATGGAAGGATGCACACCTGGAATGGTAGAGCGTGAGTGGGAATGCACGCTGGAGTTGGTGGTGAGGCACGTGGATGGGTGTGCGAATGAGGGCACACCTGTGATTGTCACAGAGGAGGTGACAGAGGAGGGGGCGCGAAGAGGTGTGTTGGTGTGGTGTGCTACCAACGGATGTGTGCCAAAGTGTTCGGTGGTCAGGTGTGTGACCAAGGCTGTGAGTGGAATGGGTGTGCCTGGGTGTGTAAGGAACGGTACAAGGGGCATGGAAACGGCTGGAGGTGTGAGCAAGGAACGGGCTGCGGGGTGTAAGCAAGCAGGTGAAGCATCGACGGTGACCGGGTTAAAGGTTAGGTCGACTTTTAGCCGAAGCGGGCCCTCGGTGCGTGCCGGGTTTCGCGTGCCGCGAGAACCAGCGGGGATCCGAGCCACGGCGGGTTCGAAAGGACCGCCGTGCGCGATCCGTGCTGGGCCTCGCTTTGAACGTCCGTGCTCCACTAGGCGGAGCGGGCGGCCCGATAGAAAGAGTCGTCATGGCGACCACTTTTTGTTGAGGAATTCCGGCAGGTCGAGATCGGGACATTGGATGGTTCCGTGCCGAGAAGGTGCGTGGGATCTCGGGCCGGGTAAACCTCCTTCCCTGCACCGAGTGCCGGACGTGTCCAGCCGCTGGCACAAAACAACCAGCATCCATTGCTTGGCTTTACGAAGCCGGGCTTTGGACAGGGATTGGCGCACCGAGAGGTATTAGTGAGTCGACTGGGTGATGAGGTTAGTGTTTTGGACCCAAAATTGGAGAAAAACAAAATTTGATGATTGGCAAGGGATTGGCAGTAGTGATTGGCAGATGATGGGCAGTGATTGGCCAAATTTTTGATTTGTTGAAATTTGATGTGCAAAATTGGTAGTGAGAGACCCCCGATGTGGTGGGATGGCAAATCCACCATCCCTCACAGGTGGGGGCAAATGCGCTATAGCTTATGGGGTTTATGGCAGTGAAAACTAGCCCGGGTGGGTTAGGTTATATTGCAGGGATCTAGCGAAGATGACATTAGGTGACGTTAAGATTAGTTAGTGACTGATACCTGTAGTGGGGACGTAGGTAGATTAGTGTGGATGATAATGACGTGGGAGCGCAATAGTTTAAAGGGACGACCGGGAAGCGCAAGTTTCAGAAGGGAGTAGTTAGCTGAGATGATGCTGTGTGTGTGAGGATTGAACAAGTGTGATTGCACAGGTGTGCAACTGGACAGGTGTGTGGAGCAGTGTATGAGTAGTGAGTGTGTGGATCAGCGCGAATGCGCTTGGGGAGAGAAGGGTGCAGGTGGCACCAAGTGTGAGAGCACAGGTGTGCAAGTACAGGTGTGTGGAGAGAGTTGGAGTAAGTGGTACGGAGTGGTGTGCATGGTGCGAAGGTGTGGATGGGGGAAGAGTGGACCCCCTTTCACGAGTACCCGGGGCGGGTAGTGTAAGTGTTAGGTAGAGGGTATAGGTAAATTGTGGTTAGATATTGGCATCTGTGGTGCGGTTGCAGAATGGTGTTGTGGATGGGTGCATTAGTGTTGTGGAAATGGCTGGGCGTGTAGCCTGTTAGTGTGTGTAGTTGGTTGAGCACTCCACCACTGTGAGGATGTCGGCCAGGTGAGGCCGCAGGTGGGCTCTGGGAGCCGGTAGAGTTGTGGATGGGGCCCGAGGATCCGGAGGATGGACCCGGGTAGCCCAGTGCCAGAGAGGGCACCGAGTGGGGAGAGTGCCAGAGGGCCTTCCCCAGGTAGTTAGGTTAGGGCAAGGAGCAGGTAAGCTCGGAGGCAACTGCAGTGGTGGAGGTGTGCAGGTGGGTAGACCCACTGGGAGAGGTACACGCCGCAGCCCAGAAATTGTGCGAGGGCACCGGGAGATGAATCGGGGGAGTGAGACCCCAAATTGAAGAGCACCACAGTTTGGCCAATGGGAATTGGTTTTTAGAACCCATAGTGTAAGAGGGCCAATGGTTTGGCCGGAGAAAGACCCCGGGTAGTGTAAAGTTGTTAAAGTCACTTAGGAAATAGTTAGGATTGATGAACCTGTCGCACCATACGCAGCCACTTACCTGTGGTGATGATGATGACTCCACACCTGTGTTTTCTTTGTTTGTGTTGCAGAAATGAGAATTGCTGTTGGATTTGTGAGACGCATCACGACGTGGATGAGACATTGGGGTGATTCCATCTCTCCCTCCCTAGGAGGGACTGATGATGAATTGGTGATGGCAAATTTTGATGTTGAGTTGGAGATGGCAAATTTTGATGAGAGTTGAAAATGGCAAATTTGATTGGTTAGGAGGGAGAGAAGACGAATTTGGTATATGGGAGGAACGGGGAAGACAGTAGGGATGTTTGTTGATTTGTAAAGTAGATGTTTATGGGTAGTGTTGTGTTGTGTGGATACAGTAAGGGGTAAGGGAGGGGCCATGTAGGTTACCTGGTGGGGGGGGGGGGGCGTACGATAGGAACGTACCTGTCTCACCTGGTTCCCATGTGCCCCCAGTGTGCATCACCTTACATTGCGTGCACTTTTGCGCCCTTACCACCTTACTCACTTGTTTCTTCTTTTGTCTCCCACCTCCGAGGATCTGGCTTTGGGGTAGAGAGAGAGGAGAGAGAGGTGCTGGCTGCGCAGTTGTGGGCCTGCACTTTCGCTGTTTGCTGCCGGGATCGATACACCATATGGACCGCAATGTTTGTGGCCACCCACAATGGACCGCAGTTCGTTTGCGGCCAAGCACCACCCGGGGATGGACCTATGGGTCAACGTGGCACCTATGCCATACAGGTGAACCACTTTTAGTTACCACCAAGTGCACCACAAGAAGAGCAAGAGACACCTGCAGGGTTAGGGGTTGTCGAATTTATTTTTATACCAATGAACAATGGTGACTGCACCGATTGGTGGTGGGGTGGTGCTTTTGATGCTCGGGAAGGGTGCTCTGCACGTTATTAAAGGCCGTCGGCCACAGAGCACTCGTGGGTTGGTGTATCGATGTTGGCAAGCGCGCTCTCTCTCTATGCATAACATCTGCATGTGTTCCTCCAAAAACAGGTCCTGGATCGTAGTGTAAATAGCAGCGTAGTCTTGTAAATAATGCTCCCTACCGGCTGTATGTTTAGTTTGAGAATTCTTTCCGGATTCGGTTATCCTGTGGGTGTGTTTCTGTGAGGAGAAGGGTGCAACGTCGCAGGGGGACATATTTACTCATTTGTGAATATCTGTAAAACTGTCGCACTCAGGGTAGAGTTAATAGTAGAGGGAACTACATTGCGTGCCACACTAAAGTAGGTAAAAATTTATCGGGTCGGGACGCCCCGAGGGTAGAGAAGGGTGCAATGTTGCGAATATGGAATTTGGCCTCCATATCCGCTTGTAAATATTCCCCTATTTTCTCCAATACTCCCCAACTTTCCCCCAATCCCCCATTCCCTAGTCCCATTGCATGTAAATAACAATCAGTAGAGCCGACCTTCCCCTTATTCCCCCATTAAATGTCGTGCCCAGGTCCACCGCACCACACGTAGACAACTTTCGGACATCTTCCTAGTTATTCTTATTCTATGTCAGTTAAGGCCTCGTCTCCATTAATTATGACTCTTCGTTGCACCAGAATGTGATTATATGGCATCAGTAGTGAGTTTAGGACCTTTCCCATACCTCCTTCCATCTTCTTCCCCAACAATTACAACAACAACAGAGGAGATGGCGGCGGAGCGGGGGAGGATGCGTCCTCACACCGGCTCGATTAGCGCCATAGACCATGCGCTCCACGGGGTTACCACGAAGGGGCTCCTTGTCAGCTCCTCGTCAAGGGCGGAGCCTGGTAAACCCCCCGCACGCACCCAATGAGAAGCAACGTGCCGATTCCACGAGGCGGAGCTAACGAGCCGAGGGCGTGTCACTCCCCGCCGGATATACGCGGCCCCGCGCCGGATGTGACGAGAGATGCGCACCCAGCTTGGAGAAGGAAAGCCACCTGCGAGCGCTGAGTCAGATGCGCCCCCAGCTTGAGCAGACAAGACGCCATCCGAGCGCTGCGACCTCCCCGCATCTCTGGACCGGACCGAGTCGATTCTGACCTTTGAGCCCAGGTGCACCTGGAGCCATCGCTACCTGCCTTTCCTTGCCATCAATCCCCGTGTGAGTCAGCATTTTGTCCCGTTTATCTGTCGTCTGTTGGGAATAATATAAGATTGTGTCTAAGTGCTTGTCTTTCTATGCTGTCCCTCTTGTAGTTGTAATCTAACCTTCCGCCTTAATATAACCTCCTCCGGAGGTCTTGAGAACTGAACCCCTGGTGTCGTATTGTGTTATTGTAGTCCAGCCGGGTGTCTTCTTTTTCTTATTGAGCCAGCATAGCGCGACTAGTCAACGTTCGGGCACAATCGGGTAACTTGTGCAGACGTGGTCATACCAATAAACCGCTCGGTAAATAACATCCAAGCCACGTCTGTAACAATATATATAGATAAGTTCAAAACACACCTGGTCACAAGTGTGCCGCACTGACCGGGTCCTCAGTCGAGGTCCTCAGCATCATCCCGTTTCGGCCCTTCAACCTCGATACGGTCAGCTAATGTAGGCCAGCAGTGGCACATACACAATACACATCCACATCCACATGCAGCAACTAAACCTGGATGCGTACATACCCCCACCCCCAGCCAGTGCGAACACAGACTACAACAACAAAATCGCCCCCACATCCAGAATCCACAGCACCAAACAATCATGGTGGAACACTCAAACACCCACCTTTATACTATTCACCACTCAACAACAAAACACACCAGATCATTCATACACACACATACACACACAACACCAACCAACCAGCTATCCATACAACATACACCACTCAACATACAAAAACACACACGCTCATGCAAAAACACACACCCTCACCCACTCACCCACTCACATACACAAAATAAGAAATAATAATAATAACAAAAAAAAACAAAAAAAAACACAACCAACCACCTACCCTAGGGTACCCCTCATGCAAACATGCAAAACCATTCATGCAAAACCACACCCACTCATGACCCACACCTGCAACACACACACACACACATCTCCATTTCTATTCCATAACCTCAACCTACACCGTTCGACGTGCCTCCATAAACTCCCTCCATATCCAAAATGAGCCTTTCAAGGCAACCTGAGCTACCTTGTCACACATCCTCCTTCTTTCTGTCCCACACACTCCAAGCCGAGCAAGAAATGCAGAAAAGGAACTGCCAATATACCCTCCACACCCCACCTCAAATGGCTGACACGAAAATCGCCAACCCTTCTCCCGACACTCTGCCTCCAGCTCACTGTACATTCCTCTCTTCCTCTCGTGCACCTCCTCCATGTTCTCTTCCCAAGGTACAGACAATTCCCCTAAGATGACCTGTCTTGTTGCACCTGACCAAATGACAATGTCAGGCCACAACCTTGTCACACAGATCTCCTCTGGGAATACCAACTGTGGCTTTAGGTCTGCCACCACCTGCCAATCACAAGCATCTGACAGCCCTCTTGCTTTCCACCTCCTCCTCTTTCCACCTCTTACCACTTGGCCCTCTTTGACAAACCACACCTCTCCCCCATCAGCCTCCGTCTCCACTCTTCTCTATCTCGACCTCAGCACCTCTTGTTGCACCATCTGCACCACCACCGCCAGCACCTGATCATGTCACCACCTGTATAGTCCTGCTGCCAATGCCACTGAGCATGCACTCAGTGCATGCTGCACCGTTCCCAAACCTCCACACAAATAACATCTCTCCTCCTGCAACAACCCCCACAATCTCAAGTTTACTGTTGACGGAAGCACATCATACGTTGCCCGCAACAGGAAATTCAACAAAATTGACACCATCCTCCAAATCTCTTGCCACTTCAACATCCTCACTCACACACCTTCCCACTTAGTCGAAGCACCTTGCTGTGCCTGTCTGACTGCTTTCACATATCTCCCCTCCTCTTCCTTTCTTCTCACCTTCCTCTCAACCATCTTCCTCCTCTCTTTCACACATGCCTTTACCCGTCGCTCATGCTCCATCCACCCCAAGCCATGCTTCCCATGCTGGACCATCCCCATGACCTCCTCCTGTTTCAACTGCTCCTCCATCTCGTCCACCTCTGCTCTTGCATTCCACTTCCGACTTCCCTTCTTCTCTGGGAGAGCAATCTTTACCACTGCAACACTTGAATCCCGCAACATCATGAACTCCCGCACTCTCACCACCTTAAACTCCTCGGTTAATGATGATGAGATATATATATATATATATATATATATATATATATATATATATATATATATATATATATATATATATATATATATATATATACTGTATAGTGTAATATAATATAATATAATATAATATAAAGCTCATTCTAACCAATGACTGACTGATATTAAGGTTCGGTGTCCTTTCGGGTGTCGTAGAAAGCTGAAATTTTGTGTGCCGACAGACATCGAAGCCGATACACCAGAAAAAAATCACAAAACCATTGGAAAGCATCTGTAATTGAAAATTGATGTAAAAAACAAAACCTCAATGAATATCTAGCATTTGAAAAATTGTAATTCCAATGACTGTAAACTGTGAAATAAACATGAGAATAATCATACTAAAATACGCCATTTGTGTCTGTCTGACGAATTTTTGACGCCAATACATTCTGTCGTTACTTATCCAATCTCAACCAAACCTGACAGGATGATCAAGGGTTACATAATGAAGGTTGTAGCGCATTAATTTGCCCCCCCCCCCCCTCCCCAAGGGGGTTTTCTCCCCTGAGTGGGTTTTCCCCACCATTGCCGTCAATGGAGTTGCATGTTGAGGTGTATAGCCATATTAAGTTAGCATTTATCGTGGCGTTTTTCCAAGGCCTCTTCGAATAACAAAACTAACGATAATAGCGTAATATTAATGTTATTACAAAACAATATTAATACCAATAATATCCCACCTCCCCAACGGGTTTTTCCGGCGTGTCAACGTATATAAATAGCTTATCATGGCGTTTTCGTGGGAGCAACGGCCTCTACCAGAAGTAATGAACATTAATGAACAGTAATTAATATTATGAACCACAAACACATAGGATTAGCATTTTAAACAGTCGCTAATGCCCTTGATAACACTAAATGAAGAAATTTGGAGGAATCCCGACATGCGTGAGGTAAATTTTACTTACAGAACTGAGCGAAGATCTACTGTACTCTAGATACCCCACAAGGGTTGGGTTAATAACATGACCCTTCCTGGCGCTAATGTGGCGTTTTTCGTAGTTAACTTTTGAAACTCGCTCCTTCTGCTTAACACGAAACTGAAAGGGAGGAAGCCCCAGGTGTGCTCATTTACCAAGCAGCTAGCTAGTGCTTGCCAAGCCAGCCGTTCCTTAACGGTTTTGAATGGAGTGCTTGCTCAAATGCTTAAACCACTTGGCGATCTCTCCACAAGAAACTTGGTAAATGAACACACACCCAATGTTCTTGAGACCAGACCATAGATCGACGGTAATCTATGTACCCCAAAGAGGAATGACCCTTCCTGCCCCTCCCGTAGTTAGCGATTGTACTAGTGTCCATAAATGATAAAAGAGGACTATAGAGTCCATGTTGTTGTTTCGTGTGCAGCCTGTGGCTTCTGGTTGCATCATTTCTCTGAAATGTTTGTGCCACTGATGCAGTGCCCCAATTACCAGTGAGCTGGTACTCAATTTGCTGACCTTGGAAGGATGGCAGGCTATGAACAAAACTATGAACTTTGAACAAAACTATGTGAACTATGAAAAAAAACTATCAACCCCACTGGCATTAATTCAACGATTGACCAGTATTTGAGCTCAGGATCCTAGGATCCCAATCCAGCACCCTAACTGTCAGGCCAACCCCAAGGCTCTATATAGTCCATGACTGGAGCTTCAACATTAAAAAACACCGTTTACCTGGGATTGACGTGGCTCAACTAACCGTGTACGTTGCCCTCAGTGATGCACTTGGATTACTGCCGAGTGAAATAGAAGTACAGCGCTGACTGAATTGGAGCAAAACAAGTGGGAGAAAACTTTTCAGCTATTGCTAATGCAGACTTTTGCTGGATCAATAAAGGGAAGGGATGCAAATTATCTTCGTAAATGTGTATCACGTAGTGCTGCCTCCAGGTGGGAGAGGGTATTACAAGTCTTCACCCTTTACAGTGCTCTACAGTATTCCTGTCCCCATGCTTTACAGGGCAGTGAGGTGTTTTGAATTATAAGCAGTAGGCACGTAATTCTGGTAAAATTAACTACAACTGGAGGCAATCCGGGGTTCAGGACAATCCTGAAAAGAGCCTTTGGAACAAAACTATGAAAAGTTGAACAGCTTGGTCCATGAACCATGATCTCTTACCAAAGCGGAGTTGGATACTTTGAGTTGTGGAGGTGGTGGATGGAGTGGAGATAGATGTGGAGGTCGATGCCATTCATCTCCAATTTAACAAAGATCAGTCTCAGCCTGAGAAATTTTGTTTAAAACTGCCATTAACACTGAAGGTTAGTGACGCTGGCATTCCTTGAATGCACTAAATTCCATTTGGCGTTTGATGCAGGATAGGCCAGAAAATTTCTTAAGAGCTCATACTAATTTCATGCATACCCGACTTTTGTAAGATATTTGACAGAAATGATTTTTAGAGGGATATATGTCGATTTGATCTAAAATGTGTTGGTGTTCCCACCTGAGAACATATTTCATGATGCTGGGATCCCAAACTGACGTCCCAAATACTTGGATGATTTGTCTATACTGTCTCTGAATGTCCATGTAATTGATGTAACGTGCAATTATGCCCTTGTCCGACATTAAATTTAGGTACAAGCTCCTCCAGAAGCCTTAGACATCGCTGGAAATGAATATACAGAAAGTTCTTGCATGGAAGCAAATTTTTATTTCATGCTAATGAAAACAGGCGATCTTTATGACCTTGTCACAAGTTATGCAAATAAAATTGTGCACCACGACTTGGATCTTTGTTAGCACAAACAGGGTGATCAATTTGAAACTTATGACCAAGGAAGGAAGTAAAATAGGGGAACCCACAAACTGCTAGAGTTGAAGGGATTTCTTGTTCGAGTGATGTATGGCTCAGACAGTGCTGTATGACCGTGATGGGAAACGGGGCGTGGGTTTGCGAACAATCCAGGAATTAAACGGAAAGGAAGGGAAAAAAGGAAGCAGTAGGGGAGGACATTTGAAAATGAGACGGAAGGAAGTTTAACATTTTAAAATTAACATTTGAAAGATTTGGGTTTGTGGAGGGATAGGGGAGGAGGAAGAGAAGAAAAGAGGGAGATACACTCTTATTGTAATTGAGCAAACGTATAGCAAACGTATATGGTATGTATATGTGTGACCAAAAACTCCTCTTCTTCTTCATCAAAAATATATAAAACTGAAAACACGGTGCGTGACGCCATGTGACTATATATCTAATATGTCCCTACTGCAAAGCCGCAATGAGCCGGCGAAGCCAAAGCCTCTTGCCACTATTTTACCCATCACTATGGCATCAGTAGGTTAGGTAGTTGGTAGTAGGTAGGTGTAGTAGATACCGTACCTAGCTCAAAATGACACCATTTGCATTCTGGATGAGATTAAAGTTTATAAAATTTACTTCTTGATTAATTCGGTGAATTCCGTCTCAACTTCGGATATTTCCGGCCGTGAAAAACTATGCCCTACGGCCGCGAGATTTCTAAAAAATAATTCTTCAGCAATTTTAGAATATTTGACGCCGTTTTCAGCCTCCGAAACGCGTAATAAGCTTTTTTGAAATATTTTTTCAAATGCTCGAATCTGATTGGTTCAGGTGTTTGGTGAAGATTTTCGTTGAAGATAACCAGGGCCCATGCGGGCCTGGGGAACGAGGTTGGTCTTAAAGTATTTTAATTACAAATTAGAGGTGCATAGGATTGTGAATCAAAACAAAGAAACAAACTCCCATTGAACTTTTTCGCAATTTTTTATGCATACTTCCGCATCCGCAAGATGGCGGCCTCCATGGAGCGATTTGGTGCGTCAAAGCTTCAAAATTTTCAAAGGATCCAGCAAAATCTGGCTTTTCAACATAATACGTACGCGTTCATTCACAACACCGGCTTAGCCGGCTATTAATTACATACTCTTTGAATGTTGGTTGCATCCTGTTTATTAATTACGTATGTCTATCAATGTTCTGTTGAAATATACTTTTCGACCATGAGACCCCTTAGACATTTGAAGACCCTTTAAGTCTCCCAAAGACACTTAAAACCAACATGACCTCGAAAGACCCAAAACACCTAAAAAAAACTCTTAAGGACCACGATGACCTTTAAAGACCCAAACAGACCCAGAGGCCCAAAAATAACCCAAAATACCCCAAAGACACAAAAGACCTCAAAGACCCTTAAAGACCCCCAAAGACCCTTCAATACCGACAGGACCCAAAATATCATAAAGACCCGACGACCCCAAAAGACCCTTAAATACCCATATGACCCAAAAGATCCTGAAATATGCAGATGACCCAAAAGACCCCAAAGACAAAAAGACCCTGAATACCCAAAAGACCCCAAATATCCAAAAGACCCCAAAGACCCATAAAGACCTAGAGGACCCAAAATACCACAACTAACCTTAAAGACCAAAAATAACCAAAGGACACCTAAGACCCAAAAGACCCTTAAAGACCAAGATGACCTTAAAGACCAAGATGATCCAAAAGACCCCAAAAGACCCAAAATACCCCAAAGATCCAGAGGACCCAAAAGACCATTAAAGACAACGAAGACCCTTAAGACCCCAAATACCCATAGGACGTTTTAGACCCATTATAACAGCTTGGACACATGACCATTTAGAGTTTTAGACCGTGCTTGGATCTTTTCAGATTACAAATAAATTCCAAATAAACAAGGAGTTTTTATTGATGAATTAATTAATCTGCCATTATTCGATTTGGTCGAAAACAAAGATTAATACAGTACATAAAAATGTCATAGCCCCATTGGTTTTAGTACTTTTGCTGTACAGAGTTAAAGGCCGCTAGTTGGCCATCTTTGGTCGAATTACAAAACAAAATCTTCTGCATATGTATACTCTCATGTAATGTACTTGTGCCAGGTTTGAACAAAATCGGACGATGCATGTTCAAGAAGTGGTTGGCGACACGTTTAAGTAACAAAATGGCTGCTAGTCGGCCATGTTGAATCTGATATCGGAAGAAAATTAGAAGACTATGTAAGCCATCATCTGTGTCTGTGTGCCAAGTTTGAACAAGATCGGTAAATGCATGTCGGATAAATGGTTGAGGACATGTTCAACATCAGGTTTTTTACAATTAAAATGGCCGCCAGTCGGCCATCTTTGATCGCATCGCGAAACAAAATGATGTGCAAATGTATACCATCATTTATTGTCTTTCTGCCAAGTATGAACAAAATCGGTCCATACATCTCCGAGGTATGGTTGCAGACGAACAGACGGACAAGACCCAATCCATAAGCCCCCAAGACCCAATCCATAAGCCCCTGGGTCGAACGTCAGCTAATAATATCAACAACAAGTACAGATACATTCAAAGTATACCGACCCCATGCCAAATAAATAAATAACATCCTCCAGCGCGGCATTACATAGAGATGGTGTTAGGAGAGAGAGAGGTGTGCAATAAATTGATTGATTCATTGAGTAATTAAAATCAATAAACAATAATTATAAAATGATTTCTTAATTAATGGGATAATAGCATACCAAAGCCACCAGTGTTTCATCCGAAGCTGTAACTTTTCGAAAATTATTTAAATAAGTCATTAATCGAAAAAATAAATAAATAATTGATTAATCAATAAATAATAAATCGATTAATTGATTAATCAAGAAATTAAAAATATCCTTTATAGCCACATCACTTGGTCACTGTCATGCCCGAATATCAGCTTCCTAGCTCAAAAGGTGCCTGAGATATTGCCCAGATGAGAAAGAAAATAAATAAGTGATTAATAAAATTAAAAAATCAATAGTAATGGTAAAATTATTAATCAATTGGCTAATATAATACCAAAACTACCACCATTTCATCTGAATCTGTAACTTCATAAATAAATAAAAATGAAGTCATTAATGGAATAATTAAATAAATAATCGATTAATTAATTAATCAATAAATCAAAAATACCCTTTACAGCCAAGTCACTTGGTCATTGTAATGTCCAAATATCAGCTTCCTATTTCAAAAGGTGCGTGAGATAATGGCCAGAAGAGAAAGGAAATAAATAAGTATGAAATTAATCGATAAAAATTAAATAATTAATCAATTAATTGATTAAGCAAAAAACAAAAAAAAATGTTTTTGCCAAAGCACGTGCTCACTATTGCGCTGAAATTTCAGTTTCCTAGCTCAAAGGATGGCTGAGATATCGCCTGGACAAACAAGAAAATGAAAAATCTGTCAGAGACCAAGGACTTGCCGGCATGTACTTTATCGGACATTTTGGACAAATATGGCGGCCGAACCACGTGACCGATGATGTCATCATTTTTTATTCCTTGATGATGCTCAAGAAATTTCATCTTGATCGGATGAAGTTTTGTACTTGTCGAATTACGACGTCATAATGGAGGCACCTATGACATCATCATTAACATATTTTATTCCCCATGGAGAGTTCTTTACAATGAGCCATGTCTCAATTTTTTCTATTTAGCACTTTCGGAGATATAGAGGTGCAAAGTTTTTCTGTTTTTCCATGATGGCGGCCAAACCACGTGACCGATGACGTCATTTTTTTTTTCTCCACCAGTTTATGCTGACATGGCGCTCAAGAAATTGCATCTTGATCGGATGAAGTTTTGTACTTGTCGAATTATGACGTCATAATGGGGGCACCAATGACATCATCATTAACATATTTTATTCCCCATGGAGAGTTCTTTACAATGAACCATGTCTAAATTTTTTCTATTCAGCACTTTCGGAGATATAAAGGTGCAAAGTTTTTCCAAGATGGCGGCCGAACCACGTGACCGATGACATCATCATTATTATTTTTTCTCCACCAGTTTATGCCGTCATGTCGCTCAATAAATTGCATCTTGATTGGATGAAGTTTTGTACTTGTCGAATTATGAAGTCACTAGGACGTGCCCGTACGTTGGTGCCCGTTCCTTGCCAAAAAAAAAATAAAAAATGTCTTCGCCCATGCATGCATGGGCGTGCCCATGGGCCCATGGGCGTGCCCGTAAGTGCGTGATGTGACCGTACAATGAATGTATCGTCCCGACGCCGCAGCTCGGATGGCGCTGCAGTTAATCGGGCCTGTATCGGCAGAGTTATTATAAACGTGTACTACAATCGATCGTACCTTACAGCGTCTGCTCACGACGTTCAGCATCAGTACGTCGTCACTAAGTCCGGAAGTGACGTCCTCATTTGACTGTCCGGAAGGTCGCATATCGCAGTTACGATGAATCGCAAATTCGTTTTAATTAGTTTTAAAACATAGTTTAACGCCAACATAGTTTGCCAACGTGAAATAAATGAATACGCTCTCAAATGTGCTGTCCGAGGCAGAGTCTGTTCGGCACGTTCGGCACACGTGATAGCTCGCTGCTCTCTGATTGGTTGAATCGTTTTTTGGACATAGCTCGGTAACTACTTCTCCGATTAATATGAAACCTTGAAAAGGCACATCCTCAGGTCCCCAGCAATATACCTGGCAAGTTTAAAGTATATCGGACCCGTGGTTGTCGAGAAACAGCGGTCACAGACACACAGACATACACACAGACATACAGAGATTACTGGAATTATAGATAGATAATGGAGGCCTTGGGCCGAGAGAGTTAAAAATTGGGCACAGTCTATTACAGGGCAAGACAAATATGTGTGTAAAGTATGGCGATTCTATGTGCAATGGTGTAGACGTAATACTGTGCACAAACAGACAAACCAACCAACATACTTGCCGGAATCTTTTCCGGCAAGTAACAAGAAAACAACCGGAGTGAAAACGGAGTAATCCCTTTCAGCGCTCGGCATTGCTGGATCCTGTGCAGTGCCCGGCAATGACGTCATGCAGCACCTGGAGATGGAATAGGAATGGAGCATTGTACAATATTACAAATATATTTGTACAAAACAAATATTTGTATTATGATTGGTGGAAATCATAACAACACAGAAACTCAAGTTCAGTCAGGTCATTATCATTAGTTAAAACAAGCCCATGCCTTTGCAGCAACACGTGCTGAGGCGAGCGTAGCGAGCCAAGCCATGCTCGTGATAATAAGAAACATATTACGGCAATTTCCCACTTTTTCAGGAGGTTGGTGAAATAACAGCATTCTTCATATGGATCGATCCAATGCATCAGTTTCGTGCAAATCCAAACATTCCATGTCTTCATTCACATTTTCAATCTAATGTCCTTTTTAGGACGTCCTTCGGTTTTCTTCCTTCCACCACGAGCTTTGTTGTTTGATTTACAGCTTCCTCTTCTGATCCTCGTTGTACATGACCAAACCAACCAAGTCTTCTCTTCCCAAGTTGTTCTCCATCAGTATTGATATTTAATATACTAGTACACCCGCTCACTACAGGAGCAGCAGGAAGGGTCATTCCTCTTTGGGGTATATAGATGACAGTCGATCTATGGTCAGATCTCAAGAACATTGGTGTGTGTTCATTTACCAAGTTTCTTGTGGAGAGATCGCCAAGTGGTTTAATTTGGGCATTCGAGCAAGCACTCCATTCAAAACCGTTAAGGAATGGCTGGCTTGGCAAGCGTGAGCTTGACAAATGGGCACAACCCAGGCTTCCTCCCTTTCAGTTTCGTGTTAAACAGCAGGAGAAAGTTTCAAAAGTTTGCTATCAAAAACACCACGTTAGAGGCAGGAAGGGTCATGTTATTGACCCAACCCTTGTGGGGTATATAGAGCACAGTAGGTCTTCGTTCAGTTCTGAAAGTAAAACTTACCTCACGGATGTCGTGATTCCTCCAAATTTCTTTATTTTGTGTTATTTAAGAGAATTCGCGACTGTTTAAAAAGCTAATCATACGTGTTTGTGGTTTATAACATTTTTACCTCTGGTAGAGGCCGTTGGGCCATTGCTCCCACGAAAACGCCACGATAATATATTTATAAACATTGACTCAACGTTTGTGCAAGGAGGAAAACCACCTTGGGGAGGTGGGATATTATCTATATAATAATAGCGAAAGGACTCGACTTTGTTATCCCTTTTACGCCGCACCCAGTGACCCGATGCCCACGGCACTAATGGATTTACGATCTACGAACCGCGCTCTTTGTTTATCACGTACAGCCATACTCGAAAAATCTGAATTAGCCGACGTTGGGGCCCAAAAGCATCCGATTAACTGCCGATACGACGCCATCTTACGACGCCATCGTATTGGCGTCTGCTGGGCGAAGGCGAAGCAAGCCGTCTGCTGATTGGACAGGCGAAGGCGAAAGCAAGCCGTCCACTGAGTGGACAATCCAGAGCATGCATTTGTGCCGGTGTCGGCGATCGTTGTTCGTATATGCACTCTTCATTCTCATCTTTCTTCCTAACTCTTACTCGGACAAGCAAATCCCCTATGCCATCCATAATGGTACACTCCATCTATACACCACATCCTCCCTTCCGTGGATGTTCCACGGGTTTCGGCTAGTTGGTATTAATATTGTTTTGTAATAACTATTATTATGCAATTGTAGTTAGTTTTGTTATTCGAAGGGCCTTGGAAAAACGCCACGATAAAGCTAACTTATCATGGATATACACCTCAACATGCAACCCCATTGACAGCAATGGCAGGGACAACCCGCTCGGGCGAAAAAACCCCCTTGGGGGAGAGGGGGGAATGAATGAGCTACAACCTTCATTGTGTAACCCTTAGTCATCCTGTCAAGTTTGGTTGAGATTGGATAAGTAACGACGGATTATATCGCGGTTAAAAAATCATCAGACAGACACCAAATGACATATTTTAGTTTGACTGGTACACCCAAACACTACGGGAGTGGCGGGAAGGGTCATTCCTCTTTGGGGTATATATATTACAGTCAATCTATGGTCGGGTTTCAAGAACATTGGGTGTGTGTTCATTTACCAAGTTTATTGTGGAGAGATCACCAAGTAGTTTAAGCATTCGAGCAGGGCACTCCATTCAAAACCCTTAAGGAACGGCTGGCTTGGCAAGCGCTAGCTAGGCAAATGAGCACAACCCGGGCTTCTTCCCTTTCAGTTTCATGAAAAGAACAGCAGGGGCAAGTTTCAAAAGTTCGACACGAAAAACGCCACAGTAGCGGCAGGAAGGGTCCTGTTATTAACCCAACCTTTTTTTTTGTATACAAGATCGAGGCTCATGAAAGAGCTAACATTAATCACACAAAAGGTCAAACCGACACAAAAAACACAAAACAAGGGGAGCGGTAGACAAGATAGGGAGAGAGGGGGAAGGACACAAACACAACACCCGAGAGCAGGGACATTAATAATAATAATAATAATAATTCATTTATTTTGTATAGCGCTTTTCATGAAGCCCAAAGGCGCTTTGACAGAGTGCAAAACATAATGCATAACAAAACATGAAAACAACAATTGCAAAAAGACAAGAATCAATAGGGAAATATTTAAAGCAAAAGGAGGGAGAAGGAGAAGTGATAGTCAGGGGTTAAATGCTATGGGTTGAATGTTGAATGCAGTGCTGAACAGGTGGGTCTTGAGTGATGTTTTGAATGTGGTGAGTGAGGAGGAGTCTCTGATGGTGTGAGGTAGTGAGTTCCAGAGGGTGGGAGCAGCGATGGAGAAGGCCCTGTCCCCCCAGGATCTGAATTTGGTCCGGATGGGGGGGGGGGTGGTCAGGAGGTTGGTACCAGCAGAGCGGAGGTTGCGGGTGGGAGTGTGTCTGGAGAGGAGGTCAGCCAGGTAGGATGGGGCCAGGTTATGGAGGGCTTTGTAGGTCAAGAGGAGGATTTTGTACTGGATTCTCTGGGAGATGGGGAGCCAGTGAAGCTTGTAAAGGACAGGGGTGATGTGGTCACGGGTCCGGGAATGGGTGAGTAGACGGGCAGCGGAGTTCTGAATGTATTGGAGTTTATTGGTGATTGTTGAGGGTGAACCATAGAGGAGGCTATTGCAGTAGTCCAGACGGGAGGTGATGAAGGCGTGGATGAGGGTTTCTGCAGCCGTGGAGGAGAGGGATGAGCGGAGACGGGCGATGTTTTTCAGGTGAAAGAAGGCTGTCTTTGTGATCTGTTTAGTGTATTTGTCGAAGGAGAGGGTTTGGTCAAAGATGACGCCAAGATTCCGGACGAGAGGGGAGGTGGATACTGGGATACCGTCGATGTTGAGGGCAAAGTTATGGGTGGATTTTGTGAGCGTTTTTGGGCCAATGATGATTATTTCAGATTTATCACAGTTAAGTTTGAGGAAGTTGATTTGAAGTCAGGATTTTATTTCAGAGATGCAGTTTGTCAGGATAGAGTGGGTGTCGGTGGAGACGGACTTGGTGGAGATGAAAAGCTGGATGTCATCGGCGAAGCAGTGGAATTGGAGACCATGACGGCGGATTAAGTGACCGAGGGGGGACAGGTAAAGGATGAAGAGGAGGGGGCCAAGACCTGAACCTTGGGGGACACCTTGGGGGAGGGGAGCAGTGGGGGATTTGCAGTTATTGATGGAGATGAACTGGCGTCTGTCAGAGAGGTATGATTTAATCCAAAAGAGGGCAGTGCCGGTAACGTTAAAGGTGGATTGACCTTTCCTGACACCCAAATCCCACTCCTGACACCACTTGTCACGCAACCGCGATTAACACCACAGTTGCGGATGGCCAATTGCGAGGCTTTAACTCCCGAGGCGAGAACTCAATAGCGGATTCCAAATCAAACACTTAAACTAAAGTTAAACGCGCGGAATGGCGGGACGGGACACAGCAAAGCTCCGCAGTCTTATCTATTAAAATCCAACAGGAAACTGCGTTCAGATATATTCAGAAAATAATATAAGGATTTATTAACGGTTCCGAGAACAAAGAAATATGATGCTCTAAACCCCCTATATGGAGTACTCCCGCTCAACAGAGTTATTAAACAAACCACGGGGCAGACGACGAAATGAACAAAGAGGGTGTGTGTGGTGCGTTCTTAGCTCTGCTCGCTCGGGAGCGTGGCGTGGAGATCGTGCAGGCCTCGGATGGCTAGGCCCTGACACGTGGGCGGGAAGGGTCTCCCCGACGAGACTCGCTCGCCGACCCCAGTCCTCTCGCCCCGCAACTCTCAAACGCTCGCCCCGTCCAAAGGACCACGGTTTCTGGGGCTGTCGTCTCTGCCCGGCGCCTTGGAGATCGTGAATGGTTGGCGATGGTACGCAAGAGGCCACGAATGGAATACGGCCACCAACGGGGTGAACCTCGGCACGACAGCCGCCCACGCGATCCAATCGCAGGGAAGATGGAGGGAACGAAGGCAGGGAAGATGGAGGGAACGAAGGCAGGAAAGAACGAGAGGGGAAAAATGTCCAGTGCACTCTATCACGACGAAATCCTCTCAGCTCCCCCAAATGGCGTCTGCTCTGCCTCGTGTCCAACTCCGAACTCTTCTTCCTCTCCTTCGTGTCGTCACTCCCTCCCGCACCGTCACGCCCTCTTGTGACCCCCATTCATCCGCCCTTCCCCATGACGTCAAAAGATCCACCCCCTTCTCATCGTGTCTCAGCAGGGTGCGTTTTGGTCGGTGTTGTTCCATTGATGAGAAAGGGAAGGGAATTAATTAATGTAGGTGCGCTAGGGGCATGAATTCCTACTGTCTACGTGCGATGCCAAAAGGGACATTGGATTGACCACAGGGGTGGGAAAACACACAAAGTTACCCTTATCACCCTAACTACTTAGCACTTCCTGTCCCCGTACAGGAAATATATACGCAATTATCCCGGCATACGCCTACACATACTAACTTAAAGGTACATAGTGGGTTCTAGCTATATCGACATCCCGGAGCATTTTACCTACTCAGATCTACTCTGCTCTACATATTGCTCTACCAAATTCATAACACAGCCCCCCCCCCCCCCCCCCCCCTGGAACCGTAGCTCCTGCAAGGTTCACCGCAGGCGCTACCATTCCAGCCTTAACACTTACTGTCACACACTTAATTAACCTATGAAATAAATCAGGAAGGGCTGTGGGAAGTGAGTCGGACTACCTACCTACACTTCCTTAACATGCTAAACCCCTTAACCATCATGCAAGTATGTACATTTTCTTCGTTGTTCCTGCGGAGGGAGGAACAAACAACACACCAAAACTCCTACCTTATCCACAAACTTAACCATCTTACAAAAACTCAAAACTCTAACCCTTGTAGATACCCCGGTCTACAGACTGCGTCCCCCGGTGGATGCTACAAGACACAACCTTACCTGCGGGGCCATTCCAATGCACCCCCTCAATTTCCACGGGCCCTGTCCAGATGTTGCAGGTGAGTGACATGGCTCGGTGGATTTCGCCCACATTCATGCAACACAGACCCCTTAACCACTCATCCTCATTCCAAAACTCATCATTACATTCCAAAAATCATCAAGGCATTTCAAAAGTCAACAAAGCACTTATTTCAATACACCCCCCTGCAGGACCATGGCATTTATGTCATTCGCGTGTGTGTGCATTCCTCAACTAGGCAGCGGGGAGGTACCGCACAAAAAGATGGTGGGGGCGCATCAGGTTGTGGTGCCCACAGTCCCAAAAACAAGTCAACCGACTTACAAGTTCATTGCCCCCCCCCCCCCCCCTTTACCTCTTGGCCCCGTGACAGCCCAACAGCCCCTTTCCGCCGTTACCTCGCCGGTGAGGGTCTCCACACACACCAGGCTCCTTTGCCTCCTGCTTCCGCGCAGCAACACGGGTCACCGGGGGACTTCCTCACCCCGCGGCGCCCAACCAGACCCTCCACCGACGAGCTCCAATTTCCAGTTACCACCGGCTGCCAGGGGTAATTGCCGCAGAGGGGGGCCCGCAGGCATCGCTCCTCAGAGCTTGCTCTGTACCTGCGGACACACACACCTTCCCCACCCACAAGACCCCAAAACACACTTCCTCCCCCGCTGCCATTCAATTCTCCACACAACTCAGCACAATTCATCGATGATGGTAGTACAAAAGATGTTTCAAAGTTTGCCATGGCCTGCTACATGTGAAATCCCAATCACAGTTTAAATCATTGAATCATTACACATTTCCATTTTCAAAAGGCATTTTTAAACTCAATAATCACCACTCGCTCATATTTTTCCAACCTCACGACCACATCAAAACACATAACCACAACACAAAAACATACGCCACTCATAAGACACTGTGTGGCCCCCATTCCATCCCCTCACCGGCCATGTCATCACTCTCACCCGCCTCCCAACTTCAAATTACATGTCCCCAATTTCCAAAGCAAGTCCTGAAGCCTGAGACAGCACTCCCCAAAACACTCACCTCAAGTGCAGGTAGTTACAGGTTGGTCAGGTCCAAAGTGCAATCCACCCATACAATTCCCAAAATTTCACATTGGGCCTACCAAATACTTCCAAATTTCTCTTTTGTCCCCACTACACTGGCAGGTATGTGGATCCGCATCCAACGGTGATCATCGCTACACAACTACCTATGGCCACGACAGCTCTGCACCTCTACCGTGCAAGGGTCATCGGGACAAGGTGAGCAGTCAAAACGCCAACATGGCCCATGAGTGTCCATAAGGGTGCGACCCACCATCCATCCTTCGGCCCCCCCTGCGAGGAACACAGCTGCACCAGCCCCAGCTGGCCAATGTGGTGAGCACCTGCTGCCAAAAACACACACTACCGCACACACAACCTCGGCCCTGGGGGGCACGGTCGCAGTGCGTGGCATCCCCACAGCCACGTCCCCTGCACCTCCCCATCATCCGCCAGTCCGACTACAGAACTGCAGCCCCCCCAGTGCTCACCCACACTTGACCACACCAAGGTCCAGTCAACAGCCATGCTCCACCAGGAGACCCACCCAGAAGACATGGTCCACACACCTCGGACACGCACAGCACCACGTTGACCCTCAGGCTACACAACTACATCCCCATAACCCCGCGTCCCAAATATCAGCACAGTTGCCCCCGCAACCAGTTGAAGCTGTGTCCTGCTACCTTATTAATTTTATCACAGCCTCCAACACTTTGGTCTACACACCTGGATCAATAATGGCGTCACTGTACAGTGTCCACCATGACATTTCAAAATCCACCCTTAAATTTCCATCTAACCCACAGATTACCCATGCCAAACATTTTTCACATTTCACTAACCTCACCAAAGAAAGATGCTTTGCCATACACATGCCAGCCGAGCATGGCCCATATGCTCGGCTCGTTCTAGTTTCCCGCACACTCTATTGCTATTGGCCCAGGCCGAGGTGGTGGTCCTCTGCCTGGCGCCTGTGGACCTACTGGGGGCCCCCTCCTTTCTGGGCTGCGAAGCCTGTCAGGAGGTGGGGGCCCATAGGGTTGCCGACAATTCCTCTGACTGTGCCCTCTTCTCCCACATCTAAAACAAGTCCCCAAGAACGGACCCCTCTGGTAGCCAGGCGGAGCACCCCTTTCTCCCGGCCCAGCCCGATAAAAATCAGGCTGTCCCGATGGCCAACCTGGACCAAACTGTCGTGACTCGCTCCCTGAAAATTTTCCCCCGGTCAAATTTGTCAGCTAGCGGCTGATTCCCCTTAACATTCGCCCTATGTCATCCTCTGGCTTTTCCTGATCCCGCACCTCGGCCTGCCGTACCGTCACAGGTGCCCTCTCCGATGCGCGGTTCGACCTTCTCAAAAAGGTCAGTCTCGCCGCGCATTCCGCTGCCCGGTGCACCGTGGGTGGGTCCTGCAACTCCACCAACGTCCGGACCTCAGGATCAGGGAGAGCCGCCATAAATTTTTCTATCGCCAGCTTGTCCCACGCCTGTGCTGGTAGGTCCCTGTATGCTATCCTCACAGATTGGTGTATATCCTGGGCCAGCTCCTGCAACGTCTCGTTAGGCTTTTGCCTGCGATGCAGCAGCTGTGCCCTGACCAGGTCGCACCTTGCGCCTGTCCCGTTATTCAAGGCCTCACAGATGGCCTTGCTGGTCAATATTCCCTCTGGGACTACGTTTAACACGTCTGCGGCTGACCCCCGCAGTGTCGCCACCAGATTCCCCATGCGCTCCCGCTCTCCCCAACCATTGAGCTGAGACACGCACTCAAATTGTGTCAGGAAAGCCTCGAGGCTCCCTGGTCCGTCAAAATGTACGAGGGGGATTGTTTTTCCAGACTCTATTCCCCGATTCCTCTCTGTCCAAATCCAGTCCGGGGCCAAAACACCCCCCCAACTGGGTATTCCGTTTCGGAGCCTCTGGTGTCCAAATGTGGCTCGTGGTGAGGGTCTCCTGGGTCACCTTAATCTGGTCCTGAAGATGTTTAACCGACCGACTCACCTCTTCCCTCAGGCTCTCTTGAACCCGACCAACCTCCTCCTTGATGGTATTGTCCCAGGTCTCCAGTCGCTCCTGCATAAAATCACTCACCCTTTCATTATCCATTTGCGGCCCCCACAGGCCTTTCTCAATTAACCCTTGCTCCTGCTCTTTTATGCGGGTTTCCAACCCCCTCACCTCCTCGGCCAATTTGCCCCCCTGTCGGTTGAGCAGTCCCCATTCCTCACTCTGCTGTAGCATTCTGGCATCCACCCGGCCCCGATAGCCTTCCAGGTCCCCATTTGCTTTATCAATTCGACCCTCCAACGCTTCCCCCCTTCGGACAGCCTGGGTCACGCCCTCCTCTATTTTTGACATTAATTCTGTCCGTATCGATTCACTTGCCACCCCTATGGCTTTTTCCATCTCCCCCCCCTCTAGTTTCTACTTTATCCTCCAATTCCCCCAGTTTGCCCGTAATTTGGTTTTTTACACTCCCTTCGATGCCATCAATTCGTTTCCCCAGCTGTTGTGCCATTTCCCCAAATTTTCCTTCCAATTTTTCATGCCTCTCTTTCATTTGTTCATTCATTCGTTCATTCACTTTTCCCTCCAATCTCTCAATTTTGCTGTCCATCCCTTTGATCTGTTCTTTCAAACCCTCCTTTAATCTATGCATTTGCCCCTCCATGTTATTGGTTTGGGCATTAATTTTGTTCTCCAATTGCTCGTTCTGAGCATTCATTTCCCCTTTTAATCCATTAATTTGGTCACTCATATCCTTCATTCCTTCCCTCCATTCATTCCCCTGGGAATCCATTTTGTTTTTCATTTCTCCCATCTCCTTACTCATTTTATTTTCCAGCCCATCAATTTTATCATTTATTCCCCGAATTTCTGCAAGGTTTCGCTCACCGTTCTTTTCCATCCCTTCAATTTTATTTCCCATCCCTTCAATTTTATTACTCTGAGCATCCATTAATTCCTTTAAAAATTTCATTAAAGCCTGGTCGTCTCTAGGGGCCGTCCCACTTGTTCCCGACTCCCCGGTAGGGGAGGGGCATAAGTTGGTGCTCGGGACGAGGGAGGTTCCAAGGCTCACCTCTGCATCAAATTCCCCTATTTCCGGCTCACTCCCGACGCTGACGGAGGCCTCGCTGCGTACCTCCATCTCATCAATCTCCGACATCCGCCTTCCGGAAGATTGTTTCCCGCGCGCGTATTTATTTTAATAATTCCAGTAACACAATTTAAATTTGACGAAGACGCGATATCGCGCTCCGTATGCCCAATTGACTATACAAATTTCTCCGCCTCGCCTATAAAAATTTTGCGTTCGAACGTCGGGCGCAATGTACGCCCGACCGTGTCGATGTCTCGCCGCGGACAAAAAAGTTGTCCGACGGGTTCGAATCCGACACTCCTGACACCACTTGTCACGCAACCGCGATTAACACCACAGTTGCGGATGGCCAATTGCGAGGCTTTAACTCCCGAGGCGAGAACTCAATAGCGGATTCCAAATCAAACACTTAAACTAAAGTTAAACGCGCGGAATGGCGGGATGGGACACAGCAAAGCTCCGCAGCCTTATCTATTAAAATCCAACAGGAAACTGCGTTCATATATATTCAGAAAATAATTTGTATTATTTTCGAAAACTGCGTTCGATTTGTATATGGAATCCAATACACGTCGAACGGAATTCCAATTCCAATACACGATTCCACATTGCGTTCATTCCCTTCATTGCGTTCCATTCCAATACACGTATGTATTCCCCCTTGCAGAAATTCGGGGAATAAATGATTAAATTGATGGGCTGGAAAATAAAATGAGTAAGGAGATGGGAGAAATGAAAAACAAAATGGAGGCCCAGGGGAATGAATGGAAGGAAGGACTGAAGGACATGAGTGACCAAATTAATGGATTGAAAGGGGAAATGGCAATTGTGGCAAGTGTACAGGGGAGCGGGGAATGTCCACAGTTGGATGGGGAATGTGTACAGGTAGATGGGGAATGCCTGCAGGTAAACGTGGAGTGTCCACAGGTGAGCAGGGAGTGCCCACAGGTGAAGGGGGAAGGAAATTTGGAATGTGAGAGTTGTAATGGGGAATGTTTCCCACATTCTGGCCTGGTTGTTTATCGGGACCGTGTGGATGTCACAACACCCCAACCGGGGGATGAATTTGGAATTGTGCAGCACCAGGGCGGTGGTGCGGAGCAAGAGGGGGTAGAGTTTTTGGGGGTCCGTGCAATGGAGCCGGACCGGGTATTTATTGGGGATATTGATCAAAGCCTGGCGGGGCCAGGAATGATTTGTGGAAATGATGAGGATGATTTGATCCAGCGGCTGGAGACCTGTGACAGTCCCTTGGAGGTAGAGCTTGTTCAGGCCCAAAGGAGCCTGGGTGATGAGGTGAGTTGGTCCGAGGAGGTGGTTGGAATGACCGAGGGGACGCTCACCGTACACTGCTATTTGGAAACAGAGGCTCCAAAATTGGACAACCAGTTGGGGGAGTGTGTTGGCTCCGGGCTGGATTTGAATCTTCGAGGATCAGGAGATAGAGCTTCTGGAGATTTGGTCCCTGTAGGGAATTTGGATCAACTGCAGGGAGGGGCAGAACAACCGGGGGTAGAGGTTGTTCCCTGCAGCTGCGGTTTGGCAGTGGGAATGAAAATTTGTAAAAGAAAATTTAAAATAAAATTACTATGGGAAATTGATTTGGAGCAGCCATGGTGGGGATTGGTCCCCGGGCTGCGGGATTTGGACATGGAGAGGTCATGGGTGATGGCCTCGGGCAAAAGTTGCCCCTTTCAAAATTTGGGTATGCCAGCCAGCTGGGGGGCTGTGATGGCGAGATTTGGGCGTGGGGTCCAGCCTTGGGTGTCGAGGTACGACCTGGGTCCCACGGGGGGTCTGGTGGAGTGTGGCGTCCCTTGTCCGTCGGGGCGCCGTCCGAGCTGGTGGCTCGGGCCGGCAGGGTCACCGGACCCTGGTGGGGGTTAAGACCTCCAGAGGGGTCCGAGGTGGTTTCTCAAGCCTGGGTTGGCATTTATTGAGGACCACTAGGGGGAGGTGTTGTGGGTCGCGCTTTGGTGGTGGCACCGCAGATGGCCAGCTTGGGCCTGATGTGGTGACCACCCGGGCATGCGACCTGACACCCTCTCCCCGAGACTTTGGGACAACCGGCATGTGATGACCTGCCATGCCGTGTTCATCGATGGACGCGGGTCAAACCGAATGGACAGGGATGTAGATAGCCTGCCGGACAACCATTGGGGCATCTGTGGAACGTGATGGTGTGAGTGACCTTCCACAGATGCTCCGTTATGATTTATGGACTCTCGGGTTGGGAAGAGAGCCATGGGGTTGATGAATGGGGAGATGTGTAACGAGCCGAGCATATGGGCCATGCTCGGCTGGCATGTGTATGGCAAAGCATCTTTCTTTGGTGAGGTTAGTGAAATGTGACAAATGTTTGGCATGGGTAATCTGTGGGTTAGATGCAAATTTAAGGGTGGATTTCGAAATGTCATGGCGGACACTGTACAGTGACGCCATTATTGATCCCGGTGTGTAGACCAAAGTGTTGGAGGCTGTGATGAAATTAATAGGGTAGCAAGACAGATTTCAACTGGTTGCGGGGGCAACTGTGCTGATATTTGGGACGCGGGGTTATGGGGATGTAGTTGTGTAGCCTGAGGGTCAACGTGGTGCTGTGCGTGTACGAGGTGTGTGGACCATGTCTTCTGGGTGGGTCTCCTGGTGGAGCATGGCTGTTGACTGGACCTTGGTGTGGTCAAGTGTGGGTGAGCACTGGGGGGGCTGCAGTTCTGTAGTCGGACTGGGGGATGATGGGGAGGTGCAGGGGACGTGGCTGTGGGGATGGCACGTACTGCGACCGTGCCCCCCAGGGCCGAGGTTGTGTGTGCGGTAGTGTGTGTTTTTGGCAGCAGGTGCTCACCACATTGGCCAGCTGGGGCTGGTGCAGCTGTGTTCCTCGCAGGGGGGGCCGAAGGATGGATGGTGGGTCGCACCCTTATGGACACTCATGGGCCATGTTGGCGTTTTGACTGCTCACCTTGTCCCGATGACCCTTGCACGGTAGAGGTGCAGAGCTGTCGTGGCCATAGGTAGTTGTGTAGCGATGATCACCGTTGGATGCGGATCCACATACCTGCCAGTGTAGTGGGGACAAAAGAGAAATTTGGAAGTATTTGGTAGGCCCAATGTGAAATTTTGGGAATTGTATGGGTGGATTGCACTTTGGACCTGACCAACCTGTAACTACCTGCACTTGAGGTGAGTGTTTTGAGGAGTACTGTCCCAGGCTTCAGGACTTGCTTTGGAAATTGGGGACATGTAATTTGGAGTTGGGAGGCGGGTGAGAGTGATGACATGGCCGGTGAAGGGATGGAATGGGGGCCACACAGTGTCTTGTGGGTGGCGTATGTTTTTGTGTTGTGGTTATGTGTTTTGATGTGGTCGTGAGAGTGGAACCTGGAGAGTGAGTGATGATTATTGGAGATAATGAGGGGTGATAATTGTGCTTTTGGAAATGTGCTTTTGGAAATGTGTGATGGTTTAAATGTGAACTGGGGGGATTTCACATGTAGCAGGCCATGGCAAGCCTTGTAACACCTTTTACACCATCTATGGAATTGTACTGAATTGTGCTGAGTTGTGTGGAGAATTGAATGGCAGCGGGGGAGGAAATGTGTTTTAGGGTCTTGTGGGTGGGGAAGGTGTGTGTGTCCGCAGGTACAGAGCAAGCCCTGAGGAGCGATGCCTGAGGGCCCCCCTCTGCGGCAATTACCCCTGGCAGCCGGTGGTAACTGGAAATTGGAGCTCATCGGTGGAGGGTCTGGTTGGGCGCCGCGGGGTGAGGAAGTCCCCCAGTGACCCGTGTTGCTGTGCAGAAGCAGGAGGTAAAGGAGCCTGGTGTGTGTGGAGACCCTCACCGGCGAGGTAACGGCAGAAAGGGGCTGTTGGGCTGTCACGGAGCCAAGAGGTAAAGAGGGGGGGGGGGTTGCAATGAACTTGTAAGTCGGTTGACTTGTTTTTGGGACTGCGGGCACCACAGCCTGATGCGCCCCCACCATCTTTTTGTGCGGTACCTCCCCGCTGCCTAGTTGAGGAATGCACACACGCACGCGAATGACATCAGTGCCATGGTCCTGCAGGGGGGTGTATTGAAATAAGTGCTTTGTTGACTTTTGAAATGCCTTGATGATTTTTGAAATGAGGATGAGCGGTTAAGGGGTCTGTGTTGCATGAATGTGGGCAAAATCCACCGAGCCATGTCACTTACCTGCAACATCTGGACAGGGCCCGTGTAAATTTGGGGGTGCATTGGGATGGCCCCACAGGTAAGGTTGTCTTATGGCATCCAGCGGGGGACGCGGTCTGTAGACCGGGGTATGTACAAAGGTTAGAGTTTTGAGTTTTTGGAAAGATGGTTAAGTTTTGTGGTTAAGTTAGTGTTGCGTGTTGTTTGTTTCCTCCCTCCACAGGAACAATGAAGAAAATGTACATACTTGCATGATGGTTAAGGGGTTTAGCATGTTAAGGAAGTGTAGGTAGGTAGTCCGACTCACTTCCCACAGCCCTTCCTGATTTATTTCATAGGTTAATTAAGTGTGTGACAGTAAGTGTTAAGGCTGGAATAGTAGAGCCTGCGCTGAACCTTGCAGGAGCTACGGTTCCAGGGGGGGGGGGGGGGGCTGTGTTATGAATTTGGTAGAGAAATATGTAGAGCAGAGTAGATCTGAGTAGGTAAAATGCTCTGGGATGTCGCAATAGCTAGAACCCACTATGTACCTTTAAGTTAGTATGTGTAGGCGTATGCCGGGATAATTGCGTATATATTTCCTGTACGGGGACAGGAAGTGCTAAGTAGTTAGGGCGATAAGGGTAACTTTGTGTGTTTTCCCACCCCTGTGGTCAATCCAATGTCCCTTTTGGCACCGCACCTAGACAGTAGGAATTCATGCCCCTAGCGCACCTACATTAATTAATTACCTTCCCTTTCACATCAATGGAACAACACCAACCAAAACGCACCCTGCTGAGACACGATGAGAAGGGGGTGGATCTTTTGACGTCATGGAGAAGGGCGGGACGGTGCGTGAGGGAAGTGACGACACGAAGAAAAGGAAGAAGATTTCGGAGTTGGACACGAGGCAGAGCAGACGCCATTTGGGGGAGCTGAGAGGATTCAGTCGTGATAGAGTGCACTGGACATTTTTCCCCTCTCGTTCTTTCCTGCCTTCGTTCCCTCCATCTTCCCTGCGATTGGATCGCGTGCTTGTGTGGGCGGCTGTCATGCCGAGGTTCGCCCCGTTGGTGGCCATATTCCATTCGTGGCCTCTTGCGTACCATCGCCAACCATTCACGATCTCCACGGCGCCGGGCAGAGACGACAGCCCCAGAAACCGTGGTCCTTCGGACGGGGCGAGCGTTTGAGAGTTGCGGGGCGAGAGGACTGGGGTCGGCGAGCGAGTCGCGTCGGGGAGACCCTTCCCGCCCACGTGTCAGGGCCTAGCCATCCGAGGCCTGCACGATCTCCACGCCACGCTCCCGAGCGAGCAGAGCTAAGAACGCACCACACACACACACCCTCTTTGTTCATTTCGTCGTCTGCCCTGTGGTTTGTTTAATAACTCTGTTGAGCGGGAGTACTCCATATAGGGGGTTTAGAGCATCATATTTCTTTGTTCTCGGAAACGTTAATAAATCCATATATTATTTTCTGAATATATCTGAACGCAGTTTCCTGTTGGATTTTAATAGATAAGGCTGCGGAGCTTTGCTGTGTCCCGTCCCGCCATTCCGCGCGTTTAACTTTAGTTTAAGTGTTTGATTTGGAATCCACTATTGAGGTTTCGCCTCGGGAGTTAAAGCCTCGCAATTGGCCATCCGCAACTGTGGATCCACCTTTAACATTGACAGAACCGTGGGAGGGAGAGGGCTTGGGGGGAGGTGGGAGAGGTCTAAAACATATGGACACTGCAAGGACTTCCAGGAAATAAGTTGGAATTTCAAAAAAGTGGATCTGGGGTGAATAAGCAGGGGTAGAAAAGATCAAGGTTTTGGATGGGGGAAGATAAGAGATGGTGGTGAACAGCTGTTTTAAAGACCTGGAGGGAGGAGTGGGATTGAAGGGAGTGGGGGAGTTTGTTCCAGAGGTGGGAGAAAAGGGGAATGAAAGAGTGAAGGTGAGCAGAGAGCCTAGATTTTGGCAGTTTAACCATAAGAGGGTTGATGGCAGATCTTGTGCGACCTGTAGGAATTTTTGGGGGACAGAGCACAGGGAGAGCTGGGGGAGCAAGGCCGGAGAGGAGTCGGTAAAAGACAGAAAGACCACCAACCTGCCTGCGGTGAGTGAGTGAAAGGCCCTCGGAGTTAGCTACATCGCAGGAGATTCCAATGATTCTGAAAGCTTTGGTTAAAGCTTTGGTTTATTTTGGTTCTGAAAGCTATATACCCTTGGAGGATATAAAGAGCACATTAGGTCTTCGCTCAGTTCTATAAGTAAAACTTACCTCATGGATGTCGGGATTCCTCCAAATCTCTTCTTTTAGTGTTATAAACAGCATTAGCGACTGTTTAAAAAGCTATTCATACGTGTTTTTGGTTTATAATATTTTTACCTCTGGAAGAGGCCATTGGGCCGTTGCTCCCACTGAAACGCCATGATAAGCTATTTATAAACGTTGACTCGATGTTTTTTCAAGGAGGAAAAACACCTTGGGGAGGTGGGATATTAATGGTATTAATATTGTTTTGTAATAACATTAATATTATGCTATCATCATTAGTTTTGTTATTCGAAACGGCCTTGGAAAAACGCCACGATAGAGCTAACCTTAACATCGATACACACCTCAACACGCAACCCCATTGATGGCAATGGCGGGGACAACCCACTCGGGTGAGAAAACCCCCTTGGGGAGTCGGGCAAATGAATGCGCTACATCCTTCATTGTGTAACCCTTCATCATCCTGTCAAGTTTGGTTGAGATTTGATATGTGATGACGGCTGTATCATGGTCAAAAAATTATCAGACAGGACAGACAGACAGACAGACAGACAGACACAAAATTGAGTATTTATGGAATGATTCCTGATTTCTGAGCTTGGAATTCTGCCCATTGCCTGCCCATGTTTCGCTTCCACACATCAATAACCTGTCTTATGCACCCTTCATTAGTCCCCGACCTGATTCACAGAAGTTGACTATACACTATACAGTCACGTGAAAAAGTCAGTACACCCCATGTAAAGTTTTGACTTTTTCAACATACAGCTTTTTGATCTTCATTTCAACAATATTGATAGATAAAGGTGATATAATATAACAAATATCATGAAACATTTACATTTTGTAGTCCATTGTATAATTTAAATAAACATAAATGCAAATTTCGCATGTGGAAAAAGTAAGTACACCCTTGGCTCTAATAGGTGGTATTGCCCCCTTTGGCAGAAACAACCTCAAGTAGGCATTTCTTATAACTGTCTACAAGTCTCTGACATCGACCAGGAGAAATTTTTGCCAACTCCTGCATGCAGAATTCTTTCAGCTGTCCCATGTTTGAGGGGTTTCTTGCATGTACAGCTCATTTCAAATCCCCCCACAACATCTCGATGGGATTTAGATCCGGCCTTTGACTTGGCCATTCCAGAACCCTCCATTTCTTTCTTTTCAGCCATTCCTTGGGGATTTGCTGGTATGTTTAGGGTCATTGTCATGTTGCAAGGTCCACCTTCGGTTGAGCTTCAACTTTCCGACAGATGGCCTCACATTATCCTCAAGCACCCTCTGGTACAATGAAGAATTCATAGTGGATTATATGATGGTGAGCTGCTCAGGCCCTGATGCAGCAAAGCTGCCCCAAACCATAATATTTCCACCACCATGCTTTCCAGTTGGTATCAGGTTCTTGTGGTCAAATGCTGTCTTTGGTTTTCGCCAAACATGTCTTCTGGTACTGTGGCCAAACAGCTCTACCTTTGACTCATCTGTCCAGAGCACATTGTTCCAGAAGTGCTGGTCTTTGCCGAGGTGTTCAATGGCAAACTTTAGTCTTGCCCCGATGTTCTTTCTGGACAGCAAAGGTTTCCTCCTGGCACACCTCCCATGTAGATCAAATTTGTGCAGCCTCTTCCTAATGGTAGACTCGTTCACTTTGACATCAACAGTGGCAAGAACTACCTGTAGGTCCCGTGATGACATTCTGGGGTTCTTTGAGACTTCTTTCAGCATCTTGCAGTCTGCTCTCGGGCTGAACTTGCTGGGGCGGCCTGGCCTGAACAAGTTGGCAGTTGTTTGGAATCTTCTCCACTTGTAGATGATCTTCCAGACAGTCGAATGATTGATTTCAAATTGTTTGAAGATCTTTTAAAGTCCCTTCCCAGACTCGTAGGCATCTATAACCTTCTTTCTGAAGGCCTCAGAGAGCTCTTTTGATCTAGGCATGGTGACGCTGCGCACTTCAACAACAAATAGCAAACCAACTAAATGTCTGAGGTTTAAATAAGACAGATTCCTCCAAGATCCTCTCTAACGATGTTCTAATCATTTGCACCTGAGCTGGTACACCTGATTCTAATTTTAGGTGTTTGAAGTAGTGGTAAATGTAGGGGTGTGCTTACTTTTTCCACATGCGAAATTTGCATTTATGTTTATTTAAATTATACAATGGACTACAAAATGTAAATGTTTCATGATATTTGTTATATTATATCACCTTTATCTGTCAATATTGTTGAAATGAAGATCAAATAGCTGTATGTTGAAATATGTTGAAAAAGTCAAAACTTTACATGGGGTGTACTTACTTTTTCACGTGACTGTAGGTTTGCTCTCCGTCACTCTGTCTGTCCGTTTGTCCGTCCACTGCATCTGTGGTTTTTCAGACTTTTTCCCATAACCTTTATTATTATATTCAACTGAAACTTGGTGCATTGCTTTATTATGATAAGTTATAGAACAAGTTCGAGTTTCAGGGCATTTCGTCAATTTTTTAGAGATGCCCTTTTTGGGATTGGAAAATATTACATTGGTAGGAGACGTGTATCACAAAGCAATTTTGATTCTTGCTCTTGTTGTCTTTAACTTTTCCACAAAATGGAATGTTTCCGTACTTCATTATATTACTGAGTTGTCTCCATTTAATCCAGTCTGACTTTATTCTTGATTTAACAGCTAATTCAGCTCTTTCACGAGCCTCGATTCAGTATACAAAAAAAAAAAAAAAAAAAATTGCTCCTCCTGATACCTTTTCCATGTCTCCAAGGTAAGAGAAACTTTTGACCTTTTCAAAATTAAAATCTGAGCTGAGGGCCATTTTTTTTTTTGCTCTAAATCTTCTTCCTGAAATGATTGATCCTCACATATTTTACATTTGAAAATCCCACTTTTTGTTGGAACATATCCCGTGATACCACGGCACCTCTTGTGACACCATTTATAACACTGCCTACATTGAATTGAATTCCGTCCAACTCCTTTTCCACATATTGAACAATGCCATTGTACGCTTTCTTTCCTTTTTCTTTCTTCACAATTCACGATAACCTCCGCTGGCATGGGAATCACGACCTTTCATGATCCACCAATTCCTCCATCACTTTCACAAACTGGAGGACTCAAAACTGATCACTTGTTATACTGTAATCCCACCTTAACTTCAAAAATTTCAGTACATTTTAAGTTGGTGTTTACCTCACTTCTTGGTTTTGTAATCATTCCAATGACTAATTTTACCATTTCGTCAGACACGAGCTGTCTTTTCTGTATACTTAGTCGAGGCTCGTGGAAAAGGCGACTACACTGAATGGCTCAGGATGTAACAGGACAAAAAAAGGAACAGTTGAGAGAGAGAGAGGGAAAATACCAACAGCAGAGTTAAACACCAAGATAGAGGGAGACTTGGACAAGCAATTGGTGCTTGGAGAATTGGGGAACAGGAGAGGATGCATGGGGTGGATAAGATGGATACAGAAGGAAACTCTCAGGAGGGAAAATTTGAAATGAGGAATGAGGAGGTCTTGGGGTGGGGTAATTCAACACCTGATCTTGGTACTCGATCATATGCTTTCTCTTGGTCAACAAAAACATTAGGGGATGCGGAGAGGAAGAATTTTCGGATTGAATGATTTGGAGAAAGGAAAGAAATTGCTATGAGGAAAAGAAAATAAATGAGGAAAATAAATAGGTTTGGGACTGAATGACTAAAATAATGAGCTCATAATTATCTATATTATAATAGCCGTAGATGATTCTGTCTGTCTGTCTGTCTATCTGTTGGGTGTCTGTCCGGGGTGTGGCTTACTCGGTTTGCAGAGTAGCTCCACCCATAGCTCCACCCATTCTGGGAGTGGCTATAAACAAATATCCACCATTTTATTAACTCGCATAGCTTTGAGTCCTGTTTTGTAGGCCCGTGGTGTCTTGCTCTCCCCCAGTTTTATTTCAAATCAAATTCGATAAATCATTTCATTTTTCACAGTCGCTAACATAGTTTTAGACTCGGTTGAAAAAAAACGGGAAGAAAATCCGATGAAAGTTGCCGTTTATAGAACGAAATGAATTCTCAAAGGCCTGTAACTTCAAGGCCATTGAGTCTCTCTCACGCCTTTATCTCCAATCTAACTCACCATATGATTTCATTTTCACTCACCATTTTTACTTTTAGACTCGGTGTCAGCAATAATTGAGAACAATCCACACACGCGGGAAAATGCAGAGATATATTTTTTAAAATCGCGTCATGGTGTATCATACACCGCCCAACATGACACCGCCGGCAATGTGTCGATATATATTAAAAATTCGCTTTTGCTTTTCCGTTATGATATATTACTATTTCGTTTGATGATAGTCGTCACAAAAACGTCAACAATGATGCCGACATATATTTCTTCGTTTTTATTTCATTCAACATATTAGCCGGAAGTAAAATATGTTTCAGGAAATTACCGAGAGATATTTCTTCGTTTTTTTTATTAGTTATGTGCGCATACACTTTAAATAGGTTTATTTGAAATCTTTAATTTTCCACAAACATTCCACACACGCGGGAAAATGCAGAGATATATTTTTTAAAATCGCGTCATGGTGTATCATACACCGCCCAACATGACACCGACGGCAATGTGTCGATATCTATTTTAAATTCGATATATCATTTCATTTTTCACAGTCGCTAACATAGTTTTAGACTCGGTTGAAAAAAAACGAGAAGAAAATCCGATGAAAGTTGCCGTTTATAGAACGAAATGAATTCTCAAATGCCTGTAACTTCAAGGCCATTGAGTCTCTCTCACGCCTTTATCTCCAATCTAACTCACCATATGATTTCATTTTTATCGATGGTTTTAGAGTCGGTGTCAGCAATAATTGAGAACATTCCACACACGCGGGAAAATGCAGATATATTTTTTAAAATCGCGTCATGGTGTATCATACACCGCCTAACATGACACCGACGGCAACATGTCGATACATATTAAAAATTCGATATATCATTTCATTTTTCACAGTCGCTAACATAGTTTTCGACTCGGTTGAAAAAAAACGGGAAGGAAATCCAATGAAAGTTGCCGTTTATAGAACGAAATGAATTCTCAAACGCCTGTAACTTCAACTTCAAGGCCATTGAGTCTCTCTCACGCCTTTATCTCCAATCTAACTCACCATATGATTTCATTTTTATCGATGGTTTTGGACTCGGTGTCAGCAATAATTGAGAACATTCCACACACGCGGGAAAATGCAGAGATATATTTTTAAAAATCGCGTCATGGTGTATCATACACCGCCCAACATGACACCGACGGCAACGTGTCGATATATATTAAAAATTCGCTTTTGCTTTTCCGTTAAGATATATTACTTTTTCGTTTGATGACAGTCGTCACAAAAACGTCAACAATGATGCCGACATATATTTCTTCGTTTTTATTTAATTCAACATTATTAGCCGGAAGTAAAATATGTTTCAGGAAATTACCGAGAGATATTTCTTCGTTTTTTAAAATTAGTTATGTGCGAATACACTTTAAATAGGTTTATTTGAAATCTTTAATTTTCCACAATATAATTTACTTGCCATTTATCATTTGATGATTACGAGACAAATTCCTCTTGAGGATCGTGACAATTCATGCGCTGCGTGGAAACTTCTATTTCCAAAATGAATGAGACGATCGATGAAGAACGCAGACTTGAACAGGATGCAGCAAGAAAACGAATGAGACGGGCGAACGAGTCCATCGACGAACGTCAATGCAAACTTGCGGGGTCACCCGTGGGAATCCCACGGGCATGGATGTGTGTGACATTTCGACATATTGAGTTAGATGCTGCACATTCATTTTTACAAAATGGTTACTGGCAAGTCATCAGATCCAGAAATGGTGTAAAAACCACCGTTTAGAGGCCATTTTTCCCCGCAAAGCGGGGGTTGGCCTTTTCGGGGACCGTGGTAGTTGTTGTTTTTTTGTCCCCTTTTTGAAGCAATGTTTTACGGCCGGATGCCCTTCCTGACGCCAACCCTTTTTGCCGCCTTCAACGACATACAGGGAATTACCAGTGAACTGGTACTCAATTAGCCGACCTCGGAAGGATGACAGGCTGAGTCAACCCCCCTGGCATTAATTCGGCGATCGACCGAGATTCGAACCCAGGATCCTAAGCCGGCACCCTAGCCGCTAGCCCAACACCAGAAATGGTGTCATGAACACAATTTATTTATGCACAAGCACAAAAGCAAGACGAGCCGATTTCCGATTCCGACGGGCCGACGGGCGAGACGGGCCGATTTCCGATTCCGACGGGCCGATTTGGAGCAAGAAAAAGAACGAGACGGGAGAAAAAGGAGAGAAACGAGACGGGGAAAGCCGATTGGAGAGGCGAGTGAGGCGCGATTGGAGAGGAGTGTGAGGCGCGATTGGAGAGGAGTGTGAGGCACGATTGGAGAGGAGTGTGAGGCGTGATTGGAGAGGAGTGTGAGGCACGATTGGAGAGGAGTGATTGGAGGGGAGTGTGAGGCACGATTGGAGAGGAGTGTGAGGCACGATTGGAGAGGAGTGTGAGGCGCGATTGGAGAGGAGTGTGAGGCGCGATTGGAGAGGAGTGTGAGGCGCGATTGGAGAGGCGTGTGAAGGATTGGAGAGGAGAGGAGTGTGAGGGATTGGAGAGGTGAGGGATTGGAAAGGAGAGGGATGTGAGGGTTTGGAGAGGAGAGGAGTGCTAGGTGGAGAGAGGAGAGTGTCAGGTGGAGACAGGAGAGTGTCACGTGGAGACAGGAGAGTGTCAGGTGGAGAGGAGTGAGGGGTCACATATTATGTGAAATAAATAAATTGTGTTCATCACACCATTTCTGGATCTGATGACTTGCCAGTAACCATTTTGTAAAAATGAATGTGCAGCATATAACTCAATATGTCGAAATGTCACACACATCCATGCCCGTGGGATTCCCACGGGTGACCCCGCTAGTCTATCTATAATTCCAGTAATCTCTGTCTGTACGTTTGTACGTTTGTACGTCTGTACGTCTGTACGTCTGTTTGTCTGTGACCGCTGTTTCTCGACAACCACGGGTCCGATATACTTTTAACTTGCCAGGTATATTGCTGGGGACCCGAGGATGTGCCTTTTCAAGGTTTCATATTAATCGGACAATTACTTACCGAGCTATGTCCAAAAAACGATTCAACCAATCAGAGAGCAGCGAACGATCGCGTGTGCCGAACGTGGAGGACACACTCTGCCTCGGATGGCACATTTGAGAGCGTATTCATTTATTTCACGTTTGCAAACTATGTTGGCGTTAAACTATGTTTTAAAACTAATAAAACCGAATTTGCGATTCATTCGATTTCCTGCGCGTTTGTGCACGCGATGGCGATTTCTTTACCAAACTCCGGAAGCCGTTCGCTTTGGACCAAACCATTGCATGTAAATAGAGGGGGGGGATTGTCACCGTACTCGCAAGCCGTTCGCTTTGGACCAAACCATTTCATGTAAATAGAGGGGGGGGATATAATTTTAGATATAGATATAGTACGGGCAATGCCCTAGTTGATAATAATGACAGACTATTTGTTATTATCTGTGGTGGTTTAAAGAAGGATGAACGAAGTGAGGGAATACTTTCAAGGATTTGATTATATGAATCCGACACACAAGGTAAAAGCAAAAATCAGTAAAAGAAAAATGGTGGCCAAGATGGCGGCCGCAAACCTGTACAGAAAGACCACCTATCTGTAAAGGCCACTTTTTCCATCTCTCTTGAGCGGTTGTTCTACACAGGTTTTACTCTATATATATATATATATATATATATATATATATATATATATATATATATATATATATATATACAGTATATAGAAATATATATATATATATATATATATATATATATATATATATATAAATATATATATACATACATACATATATATATATATATATATATATATATATATATATATATATATATATATATATATATATATATATATATATATATATATATATATATATATATATATATATATATATATATATATAGTCATGGATCTGTCGCCGGCCTTCTCCCCTTATCAAGGGGGGATTAATCCCCTTGCCTTTACTGACCTGGTGCGACCCGAGACCTATTACGTCCCTTCCGGACAGCGCGAAATAGGGTTTCGGGACCAAATTCTCGCTCGTACCTAAGTACTCGCGCTGCCCTGGAAGCGAGGAAACAAGCCTCGCACGAACCACGTGTGATGGTGATACGCCGAGCGGTTTGCGTACACGTGATCCGCGCCATTATAGATAGTGGAACCCGATTGGAGCAATCTTATTCGTGCCACGCTTAGTCAATGGAGAAATCACGGGAACGATCGAATTCAGAAGAAAAGGAAGAGCAAATAGATTTAATGATTATTGCACGTATTTACAGTTCAGGACGAAGAGACACAGGGAAATCCTTATACAGGCTTACTCTTAATTCCCAAAGACAACGGGCCCGTCTGACACACTCACATGGGGATTGCAGATGGGCAGGATGATGTTCAGGCCAAAGGCGCCGGCTTGGTCATCCAGGAACGGCCCCGTCCGGCTCTCCTCGGTCACAGCACGTCCCGCGATGATGGCAAGCAGGCGAAGACAAGGCCACGTAGCGCGTCTCTCAAGCAAGGGCGATATATCTCGGGGCGAACGGCAGGGAGGGCTTTTACGGCAAAGGGTGGTTACGCAGCTTCGTTCACTCGCTTTGGCTGAACCGCGCAAGTTATAAACGCCCTGGCTGCGCCCACGTATCTTTAACGATAGTAAAGTTCGTACAGTGCGAGTGATGCAAGTCCTCTTCCTGCGCGTCCTCTCTCTCCTCTGCCAGTCCTGTTCAAGTCCTCCTCTGCCAGTCCTTCACAACGCTGCAGTCCTCTGCAAGTCCTGTTCACGCGAGTCCTCTGCCACTGCCGTGTGCACGCGAGTCCTGTTGAGGGCTTTTCGCATCGGGTTATATAGCCCAGCCTCGCGAGCCTTCTGGAACTCACCAGACTCTTCTCACCACGCCCTCTGACGCAACCACCTCGGAGCCCTGATTGGCGGCTCATGCTTACCGTCATCTCCTCGCCGCTCTGCCTCGACTCCGCCCCGACCTCAATGCCGGCCCCACCCTTTTAGGCCTACCTCGTGTTAACTCGCCTAGTGAGCGAGCAAAGGGCAGCAAAATGGAGTGCGCCTGTAGAGGTGGAATGGTTTGCCGAAGTAGGACCTATTCTCCTGTCTTTACACAATGCAGGATTAACATTGGAAAGGGCCTACTCTCACATATACTAAGACATAACTATACTACAAATGAGGCTACATGTTGCACGTGTGACTATCTATGGGGGGCAAACCTTTAACCTTTATTGACCTCACTGTACACATCTCAAAACCGTAGCAATATATATAAATATATCCAAATATATCTTCAGTTCTCCAGCTTTCAATGAGCGCACGTAATGACATCACTGGGGGATTGCAGTCACTTCCCCTCCTCCGGTATGATAGACCTGAGCCTCGTCCTGGTGGTGGGGTGGCTATCTTTATCAAAAACTCTCTACCTCACTCTCCTTGCACTGCCCACTCTCCTCCTCACCCCCAGGAGTACCTCTGGCTACGGCTTCCTCTCCGCTCCCACCTTTTGTTCATATGTGTTCTTTACCGTCCTCCAAACAGTGATGACTCCATTTACATTTCACTGTCTGACAACATGGACCAACTTCTATCCACTCATCCCAACTCTCTCTTCCTCATATGTGGTGACTTAAACTGTCATCATGCCAGCTGGTTGGGTGTGGGTTCCTCTCTCACCAGTCATGGCACCTCAGCAAAGGACTTCTGTGACTCACTGGGATTGACACAATCTGTCAATTTCCCGACCCGGATCTCAGCCAATGGAGTATCTTCTCTTCTAGACTTGGTTATGACAAACTTCCCTGCTAATGTCTGCTGCTCTTCTTCTGCTCCAATCGGTTCTTCTGATCATGTGCTTGTTAAAGTGGACATCTCTCTGGCCATTCTCAGAGAGCCTCCTCAGCGTCGACGAGTCTGGCATTTCACTCAGACCGACTGGGACGGTCTTCAAGCAGCCATCAATCATCTGGATTGGTCTCCCATCTCCACTGCCTCTGACATCAATTCTTCCTGGGAATTATTCCAAAGCAAACTGCTCTCTCTCATGCACAGATTTATCCCATCTCGTCTTCAGTTGTCTTACCCTTCCTCCCGTCCATGGCACACTGAATCTTGCCGTGAGGCAGTTGCCCTGAAACAACTTGCCTTTGCGTCTTGGAAGGCTAATCCAACTGAAGGCAATCTCAGTTCCTTCCACCAAGCTCGGAACAAGTGTGTATCTACCCTCAGGAGTGCCAGGAAGCACAATCTCTCCACACTCAAGAATGAACTCTCAAACCTGTCTCCTTCCCCCAAATCCTGGTGGCGTCTGGTCAAATCCGTTTCTGGTGTTTGTTCCCCCTCCATCCCCTCCCTTACCTCAAATGGCGACACAGTTGACATCGCACATGACAAAGCCGAATGCCTCAACTCTGTGTTTGCCTCAAAATCTTGTGTCCCAAACCCATCTCTCTCTGTTCCCACCTTTCCCAGTCGAACCCAACTGCTCCTGGACTCTGTGTCCTTCTCTCCTGACAATGTGGAGGAGTTTTTGTCAAACCTCGACTCTGATTCTGCAACTGGACCAGACGGCATCAGCCCACGGGTCCTAAAATCCTGCTCTTCTGCTCTATCTCACCCTCTCTCGGTTCTTTTCACCCTCTCTTTTGCTCAAGGTCATCTGCCAGCATCTTGGAAATCAGCAAACATTACCGCTTTACACAAAAAAGGTGCAAAAACAGATCCTTGCAACTACAGACCAATCAGCCTGCTCCCAATTATCAGCAAAGTCATGGAATCCATCATTGCTTCGGATATGAAATCTTTCCTCTTCTCCAATGGCTTGATCTCTGATCATCAATTTGGTTTCAGACCAGGTCACTCTACTCTGGACATGCTGCTTCTGCTGTCTCAACAATGGATGGAGGTCCTCAATGCCAAACAGGAAATCAGAGCTGTCTCCCTTGACATATCACGTGCCTTCGATACGGTCTGGCACCCAGCTCTGCTCACCAAACTCTCCTCCTATGGTATCCATGGAAATCTCCATACATGGCTTGCGGACTTCCTCTCTGGTCGTAGTCAACATGTGGCCCTGAATGGATTTCTCTCATCTCCCCTTCCTGTTCAAGCTGGAATTCCACAAGGCAGTGTTCTGGGCCCTGTGCTTTTTCTGGTCTTTATCAATGATCTCTCCGACTCTCTGGAAAATCCTCTCTATCTCTTTGCTGATGACTCCACTCTCTGCCGCTCCATTCCTCTTCCCTCAGATCGGCAGTCTGCAGCCTCCTCACTCTCTGAAGACCTGGACAAAATCAAAGACTGGTCAAACAAGTGGAACATGTCTTTCAATCCTGACAAATCTCACACTCTTACTATGTCTCTCCGAAAAGATCGACTGGACAACCCTCCCATCTACTTTCTCAACAATCGTCTCCAAGATGTTCTATCACTCAAGCTTTTGGGTCTCACTATCTGCCATGATCTTTCTTGGGAAAACCACATTTCCAAGCTGGCCTCCAAAGCCAGTCGCCGACTGGGCATCCTCTGTCGTGCGAAGTCCTTCCTAGGCACACCTGAGCTCCTCACCACATACAAGACTTTCATCCGCAGCTCAATGGAATACTGTTCTCCGCTATGGGCCGGTGCTCCTGCCTCACACCTAGCTCGGCTTCACGCTGTTGAAACCAAAGCTTTCAGAATCATTGGAATCTCCTGCGATGAAGCTATCTCTGAGGGCCTTTCACTCACTCACCACAGGCAGGTAGGTGGTCTTTCTGTCTTCTACCGACTCCTCTCCGGCCTTGCTCCCCCAACTCTCTCTGTGCTCTGTCCCCCAAATATTCCTGCAGGTCGCACAAGATCTGCCAGCAACCCTCTGATGGTTAAACTGCCGAAATCTCGGCTCTCTGCTCACCTTCACTCTTTCATTCCTCTTTTCTCCCGCCTCTGGAAAAAGCTCCCACACTCCCTTCAATCCAACTCCTCCCTCCAGGTCTTTAAAACAGCTGTTCACCACCATCTCTTATCTTCCCCCATCCAAAACCTTGATCTTTTCTACCCCCGCTAATTCACCCCAGATCCATCTTGTTTGAAATTCCAACTTCTTTCCTGGAAGTCCTGGCAGTGTTTATATGTTTTATACCTCTCCCACCCCCCACCCCCTTCCTATGCCTCCCCCCCGCCCCCTCCAAAGCCCTCCCCCTCCCACAGATATCTCGATGTCTCTCGGTCCCTGCTCTCAAATGTTGTGTTTGTGTCCTTCCCCCTCTCTCCCCATCTTGTCTACCGCTCCCGATGTTATATGTTTTATGTGTCGGTTTGTCTTTCTGTGTGATTAATGTTAGCTCTTTCACGAGCCTCGATCTTGTATACAAAAAAAAAACAAAAAAAAACTGCCATGTACATATGCTCTGCCTGTCAAGCTCTCAAGAGAACCCTCCGACAGAGCAGAATTTTGATCTTAGTTCAGATACTGTCATAAGTGCATGTAAAACTCAGTTACCGACCTGGTTTCGCCCGTTTGGGGCTCATCAGGGCAACGCAGTGAGTCCTGTATACACTTATGACTCTGAAAACCTTTCGGTTATATCCCAGTTACTATGCGATTTCATACCATCAGTGGTGAACCGCCATTAAGGTATCCCATCCAGCTATGCTGTACCTTAATGGGAGCGATAAGTACCATCTGCCACATTATATCTGGTATCCACTCATTATATGGAATCGCCTGGATGCAGCCGGGAGCAAACAATCGAAATATATCTTCAGTTCTCCAGCTTTCAATGAGCGCACGTAATGACGTCACTGCCATGTACATACACTCTGCCTGTCAAGCTCTCAAGAGAACCCTCCGACAGAGCAGAATTTTGATCTTAGTTCAGATTAAGATGGCTCTAATTATCGCTTATATTAGAGCCAATTATATATATATACAGACTTGGCATTCAATATGGAATTTTTTTTTTGCGGGGGTGAACTTACTTTTCAAGATGACTTAGAACCAAAAGTTAATTGGAATTACGTTGAAATTATTATAGATTTTGTTAATGTGACCTTTAAAAGAAACAAAAACCACATTTGACATTTTGAAGCAAATAAATTGATCCTAAGTGATGTAAACTGATATCGAACTCAATTCACGGACAGTACTGTGTTAAACTTCTGTACGTTTTCCAGAAGTATCTCTATTTTGCACATTAGCCAAATTTTTTTTCAACAAAAACAAAAGCTAAATTATGACTGGGATTACGGACAGTAAAATTACAGTTCAGTACTTCGTGTAACCCCCACGAGCATTCAGGAGAGCACGTACACGCCGAGGCATGCTGTTCACGATATTTGCCAAGGTTTGGACAGGAATCGCTTGCCATGCAGTGACAATAGTCTGCTGCAATTCACGCACAGAGGTAGGCTGCTGGTCCAAGTTGTCGATTTGACGCATTAATTCTGCCCACAAGTTCTCCATCGGATTCATATCTGGGGACTTGGCAGGCCACTCCATATGCTCTACACCACGGTCAGCAAGAAAGTGTTGGATCATGCGAGCACGGTGCATTGTCATCTTGGAAGACAAAGTTTCCTCGAAAGGCTGCACGAGAAAATGTAAGCAATGTTTCTTCCAGAATGACCCTGTACTTGAACTGGTTCAGGTTTCCATTCAGAACAACCAGGTCAGTTTTGCCCCCTGCATGAAAAGCAGCCCAAACGGTCACCCCACCACCTCCAGCTAGGACTCTTGGCACTATACAATCTTTGTTGTAGGCTTCATGCACTTGTCTGCACACTCGGACGCAGCCATCTTGACGATAGACCAGAAATCTAGACTTGTCACTGAAGGTCACGTGATTCCAGTGTCCTGGCTGCCATTGACGGTGCTCTCTGGCCCACTGCAATCGGCGCTGGCTGTGTTGTCTGGTCAGGCGTGGCTTTCTCAAGGGACGCCTGGCACGATAGCCTGCTTGAACCAGTCGTTAGTTGACTAGCCTTCTGGATACAGGCACATTTGTCAGTTGCTGCCACTCAGCCCTAAGCCGATTAGCTGACTTGGTACGGCCATTGCAGACTAACCGGTGCAGCTGGCGATCATCTCTCCTTGTGGTTCTGCGTGGACGTCCTGGCCTCGGTATTGGAGTAGGGACACCCCTCTGAGCATTTCGTTTCAGGATCTTTGACACCTGACCTTGAGTGATGCCATACTGCCGAGCAATAGCACGCTGTTTCATGCCAGAATTTCGTAAAGCCACCACTCCATGACAAACAGCATTGTCAAGGTGACGGACCATCTCCAGAGGAAGCGGCAATAACTTTTGTAGACGTGCAGCAGTTGTTTTCCACTAATACAGAACGCAACAACCCTTATATACCCGATTGTGAAGCCAATCGTCAAATGTACCTGTCCTTACATTTTGTCACGCCACCTGTGATATAATCCTGTTATTGACTTCTTGCTGCGAAAGACAATCAGTGACATGATTCTTTCAACAAAGACATCACCGAAGGGTAAAATAAACTCACCAGATTGATATACTGAGTTCAGAAAGTAAACCCAAGTCAAGAAAAAAAAAATATTCCATATTAAATGCCAAGTCTGTATATATATGAATGTGGGAGTAGTTGGTTGGGTGTTGTTTTAACGACAAATAAAGAAAAGTTGTTCTTTTTTTCCCCCTGAATGCAGTGTGAGGTTGCTTTATGCAGAAGTCATAAGTTACTGCATTTCAAGACACAATTTAAACAAAATGACCGATTATGTTGTTTTAGGTCTGAAAGGAAAGCACTTTTGAGATACCAAAGGGACTAATACGAACGAGTACATGATTTACAAAATTCATTTAACAATCGAAAAAAACAGCAGGAAAACATAATTATTTCACTGGAGCATTATTACAAGAAGCAACTGTCTGGAAGAGAGTGTATCAAAGCAATACAGAGGCCTGAAGGCAGGGATATCGATTATGTGCACCTGCTGTCACCTAGGTGCCGTTTTGTTCCAAGGAAATGGTACTCGCTTGCACTGCCAGCCTGATTTGAGGCTACGCATGGCCAGCTCGCTAAATGGTATCACCTCCCTTTCGTTCCCACTGGTTTCCAAACAACCTGGGGGTGCACAAAATGCCTAGCAGAGGCACGTCTCAGTTCTTTCTTTTTTTTTACATTTCCTCTGTGCCCAATCAGCCCCCGCCCACACCCCCACGTTTCCCTCATGCTATCTTCCGATTGTGGAAAGCACAGCTGGAGATATTGGATCCAGAACCTTGTTTTTCATCCCTCACCTCGCCGAAGCCAGATGCATATGTTATGCATGGCTGACAATTGCCAAAAGGTTATTTAACGGGTGATACATCTCCTTTCTAATTGGATATGCTCAAGGTTTTCATTTATTGATGGAGACGGCATGTTTGGCCCTGAATTATTTAGGGATGTTCAATTTTGCGCATGGAACTGTATGGTTTCAAAGCACACGAGAGGCATGCAGATTGCACGGATCCATTGTTACCCAGAGTATGGAGAACAGTTGGAGGGAAACAGGAGGCCACTAAGAAAGAGTCTTTTGTTTTGAGGGAAAACTGCTTTTGAAGTACCAACATTGGAAGTTCTGGAATGAAGAATAACAAGTGGCAACCATGCATTGTTTGGAGCAAGAATAACTCGAATGGCACTCAGTAGGGCACATACCTCCACCAGGATGAACAGTATACATTTTGCATCCCATTGATGGACCGGATATTCATACATACCCTAAACAAAATCTAAACAGCTTGTTCTTGTCACCTACCCAACTCACCTTCTGTCCACAACCTTTTGAGATATCATGCTATATGTAGTTTTTGGCCGCATCTCTCAATGGTGAAAAATTATCATATGCAGATCCGGAACTTCACCAAAATCCAATCAATGAGTTATTGTCACACAGCCAACCTGTCCACCAAATGTCGGCTGAATCCGTCCAAAACAGACAAACAAACAGACATGGCTGAAAACATAACCCCCATACTCCTTCAGTAGCGGAGGTAATGAACAGAAAATCCAATTCGACCCCGAATCCACATGACCCTTTTCCATTATGACAATTTCCTCTCTACCTCTGGTCTGCAGAGCTGCAAAGAAAACGAGATTTACTTTGGGAAATGCAGTGATCTTTTCGTTACATGAATATTGTATGCATATTACACAATTACAACTAGGTGCAAATATGAGAGCGTTCCGCCAAAACACATAGAGATCCAAAAACTGACCCATAACATTCATGGCAGACGATGGTCCAGAGAGCAACCCTTGCCAGATTGCTTTGCCGCACGATCCTACATGCACAGCATGCTGAAATCTCTCCTTTGTGCCGCTTTATCTAGTCAAAAAATACAAATATCTTACTATAATTCACCAAATGTCTGTCCGTCTGTTTCCAGGTACCGCGAAAACGGCTGAACCGATCGCAACGAAATTTTGGGTGGGTAATCCTGGGACCCCCTGGAGTAAAATAGGCTACTGTATATTGTTTTTGCAATTTTTTCCAATTTTCCAAACATGATGGAATAATATTTACCGATATGAACAGTGATGTGGCTTTTATTGAAATTCTACAAATACTGTTTGTTTGCGTGTGATGTGATTTAACAGATGTTTATATATATCGTTTGAAATAAATAAAAAAAACCTTCAATTTCTGATATTTTGCCTTTTCATTTGGGCCTCCCAATTGAAGCCCTGCCCGCAGTGTGGGTTAAGTTAAAGAAGGATAAGGAATTAGGCGATTCATCACAAACATTTCGGACTGCCACCAAATTGCAGAGCGGTTGCCAATGATTTGACATTACTCCCATAACAGGAGGAGAGGAGGGAGTGCGAGTTTCCAATTATTCCCTCGTACTTACTTGCCGAGTGGAGATGTACTTAACTAGGTCCACATTTTAATAATTCCTCCTGGTACACATAAAGTTTCGTTCTTATCGCCAACGAACCAGGCACAAATACTCCAGACTTAATTGGATGCAAATTAAGACGGTGTTACACTTGGGCCCGTGTAATCCAATCCAGCGGAAGTTGAGATATAATAAAGTATTTCTCAGGCTGCACCTTGGCCTAACGGTTATTGGCATTCTTTGTCCCTGGGTTCAGGTGTCCCTCCTAACAAGACTGGCCGGTGACAAGAGCATTCCCGACAAACGCAGTTTGGCAATGTTGTTCCTCGGAAGATGGGCGATTGTGTCCGACACACATTAGCTGCAGAAAAGAAATTTGATGTTTCTTTCTTCTTTTTCCCCCCCAATTCCCATTTTCCAGCGAGTTCAGCTATGTCGATTCCACGAGGAAAGAAAATAGAAAAGGAAATGGAAAGAAAAACATTTGATGAGATAGACAGACAGTGGAGCGGAGCCAATTACTGTACATGGGAAACATTCTGAATGCATGCTCAGCGCCCTATGGCTCAGTTCTAATGAAAGGAACATCTAATTAACGCTCTTGGTGTCCTTAGGGCAGCTGTATTTTCTCCAGAGGCTTATTCCAAGTGTGCACTGGAGCACCTCTGTTCGGCTCTGGACACAGTCGGCTCCAGTGTTTGCTAAATATGGTTGAAGGGTGCATGGCGAGTGCAGGAGCACGGGTACCAGCGAGAAGCAAGTGCTTAGTACAGCAAAGATGTCCATGGGATATCGCAAAGGACCAGTACCCAAAAGGGACAGTGTGAAATGGTGTCACAGAGTTGTAGAAGACTATATCACCACCAGACTTTGATTGTTAGACTCGTGCTGTCTCGAGCCTTAATTAACAGGACAAGTCTTCTCAAACACGGTTCACTAATAACACAACGGCCACTTTCTCATAATTTCCTTGCTTGGCTGCTGCCCCTGATTCCTCGTAAAGAGAAAATGAAAACCGTTACCGTGGATGGAAACCTTCATTGCGAGGCATCTTAAGTGACGTAGAAGACCAGAAGACCACTCTTTTTGCATCTTCAGATGCATATGGCTGCCGAAGCAGTTTCCTTGGCTATTGGGCACAATCAATGGATGGGTCACCACTCCGACGCAGGAGAAGTGCCATAGAATCACATCATATTTAAAAATTCGATAGTCTGTTTGTCTGTCTGCTCACTTATAGACTCGGAAAAGGCTTCGCTGATTTCCACCAAGTTTTGCATATATGCCGGGGACACCCAGGGTTAGGTCGTGGGTACAAAACAATTCCTACCTTCCCGCCCCCCTCGCGCCCCGATTTGGATCTTCACCTGCACACCCGGCACAACGCACGTTGTTTACTGACCACTGCCGAAGGTAAGGCCGGGTGGCGACTTGGATCTTCGCCTGCTAACCTGGCACAACGCACGTTGTTTACTGACCCCTGCCGGAGGTAAGGCCAGGTGGCAACTTGGATCTTCGCCTGCGAACCTGGCCGGAAATGGCTGATCATAGGGTGGGTAAAGCCCGAAATGTCAGCACTTTGTGACCCTTCATGGTGGGTAGCCCTAACCATTCTATTATTAGTCCCCTACCGGTGCCAGAGGGGACTATAGGTTTACACTCCGTCCCTCCGTCCGTCAGTCCGTCACGCAAAGAACAGTTTTCCGGAATTTTTTTTCTAAACTCTTAATGGTTTCCTCATGATAAGTTACAGATCAAGTTCGAACTTCACGACGTTTCGATCATTTTTGACAAAGTTATGGCACTTTGAACTTTGGTAATTCTGATAATTCTGATGATCCTTAACTCAGTGCCATTTTAAGTTTTAATTTCCTTTAAAAACCAATTTCTCTGCAATAATAGGACTGATTGAGATCAAATTTTCACCATAGGAGGGGCTCGGTCTGGAGAATATTTAATGGTAATTATGACGTCACAGGTCACGTGGTTCGGCCGCCATATTGTTTTTCGTGGAAACACGAAAACCCCTTTTTCTCTGCAACGGCTGAACAGATCGAGGCCAAACTTTGCAGGCAGAATCGCATACCCATGACGAACAAAAAAGTCAACGAGCATGACATCATGCGTCACATGGTTTCAGAGTTATGACGTTTTTAAGCATGAACCTTTAAAACCTAGCTCTTCCCTCATTTTTGATCCAATCGAGGGGAAACTTCACAGTGCTGTTCAGCATGTCAATCTACTAAAATGTCCTTTAGGAATTTGCGTTAGGGCACGTGGTTTGGCAGGTATCGTTAATTAAACGAAAATTTTTTTTTAAAATGGATATCTCTTGTTTATTCTAGAGTTCTCCTCAAGCCGCACTGCGCGCCCTCAGCCTGGTCTCGCGAACGTCAACAGCGTGACACAGCGCGCGCTTTCCGGAGGGGCGGAGCCAAGCCGAGCAACATATACATCCACATCGATCATTGATCGTGAACCGGAAAATAGAATAAATTACTGATATTTAGCGACTCGAAAGGTTCTTTATCAACAACTTGTTTTCTCGTGCTTCTGTTGACCTGTCTGCAAGGTGTATAAATCGAAGTCCCGAGTGCGAATCACAGGTGAGCCCGTCCTGATGTAATTAGCGATTAGGAACGATTCAGAACCTGTAGGTAAATAACCCTTGGTAATTTCCCCAACAGTTTTCCAGACGACAGACTGCCGGTAGGGGACATGTATTGCAGCGCAATACTCAGAATGCTTGTTTTGTTTGTATTCTCTTGTTCCGCCAATGCAGACCGCTAGTCCTAGGCTTCGAGCTTGGTTTGTACCAGGTTTTTAACGTGCAATAAAATGGTTTCATGGATACTCAATAAAGGAGTTGAAAGTATATAAACTTCAAATAATAATACCAGCTGGTGTTGGGAAAGATGGTTTGTGATCTTCTTCTTCGTTTATTTGGCGGAAGGCTGTGCGGATGCTGGTTATAGCAGGAATTTGTAATTTGTTCAAGGTGCCATCCGTCTGTCCGTCCATCCCACCTGTGGGTTTTCAGACTTTTTCCTTATACCCTTTAACATATTCAACTGAAACTTGGTATGTGCCTTTATTACCTTCGCAAAAGCGGAAGGTTATGTTTTGATCGCTGTGTATTTATTTGTATGTCTGTGTGTGTGTGTGTGTGTATGTTATTCGCATAACTCAAAAAGTATTCAACCGAATTGCATGAAATTTGGTGGGATGATTGGTTATTATACGGGACACATTTGATTAGATTTTGGGAGCAATCGGGTCAAAGGTCAAGGTCAAGGTCACGAAAAGGTCAAAATCGTATTTTTGTTGTTCTGTTCCCTACACTCCCATGCCAAGTACAGAACAGTAGCTGCGGCGAAGGTATGCGCTCTACCGAGTGCCCGTTCTAGTTATGATATTCGAGAGAAAAAGTTAGAGTTTCGGGGCGTTTCATCAATTGTGCGCAAAGTTATACCGTTTTTGGATTCACGAAAATTGGTGGAGAGATTGGGGATGTGGCACGGACGGAATAATTAGATTTTGGTGAACGTCTGGATCCGGATCTCGATACGAGAATTTTTTGTGATTCTTCATCAAGAGATGGAGCAAAAAACGGGATACAGCACGATATTTCAAAAAGTTGTGGAGGGATTATAAAAAACTTGGTGATAATGGAGCCACAGTTGGACACAACATGGAAGAGAATAACGAGTCCCTGCTGTGACTATTGATAGTGGAACTCCAATTTTATGAAGTAATTGGACATTGATGATTTGATAAAATCCAAGTTCATCAAATTTGCACATCTTTAAATCACAGACACTGACAACAGGTATGGCGTAAATTAACCAGAGTAAAGGCAATAGGTAAGGACATTTATTAATGGGTCAGAGATGATGTGAACACAATAACTACAGAGTCCTCAAAGTTATCACAGCAGCTAATATGGCGGGAATTATTTGCATAACCAGCGGATGGTTTATAATAAAATTAGGGCTATGTGATTTTCTGATAGAAATATTAACACTTTGCTGGCACGATGTCCTAGAGGTATGCACACTTGCTCTAAGGTCTAAGCTGTCCAGCCTGGGTTTGAATCCCGATCCAACTATAAACTGTCATCCAGGTGTTTCACAGGCAGGTGATTCATCAGTGTGTGTGCCGTCCCTCGGATAAACGTTAAAACTGGTGTCCCGGGTCTGCCGGCATTAGTTGGTGGCTTTAAAGATTCCATGTTGTCCTTCGCGAAGATGAGGCGAGCTATCTCTGGCACCCTGAACAAATGACATATTCCTGCCATAACTAGTGCTGGGAAGGCAACGGCAAACCACCTAATATCACCCTTACTCAGGACAGGACAGAGAAAACTACTACTACTACAACAACTATTACTACTACGATCATTATTACTACCAGTACGACTACAACTACTACTACTAATTCTACGACCACTACTACAACTATTACTACTATGATTATTATTACTACCAGTACGACTACAACTACGACTACTAATTCTACGACCACTACCACAACTATTACTATTACTACTACGATTATTATTACTACCAGTACGACTACAACTACTACGACTAATTCTACTACCACTACCACAACTATTACTACTACTACAACTATTAGTACTACTACTACGATTATTATTACTACCAGTACGACTACAACTATTACTACTACTGCTACTACGATTATTATTACTATCAGTATTACTACAACGACTACTACTACGACGGGTACTACAACTATTACTACTACAACTAATACTACTGCAACAATTACTACGACTACGACTACTACAATGATTATTATTACTACTACAAGTACTACTTCGACTAGTACTACTACCACGACTACGAATACTACTACGACTATTACTACTACGACTATTACTAGAACTTTTCCTCCACGCATGGCTGGCGGACTTCCTCTCTCGTCGTAGTCAACGTGTGGCCCTGAATGGGTTTCTCTCATCTCCCCTTCCTGTTCAGGCTGGAGTTCCCCAAGGCAGTGTTCTGGGCCCTGTGCTTTTTCTGGTCTTCATCAATGATCTCTCTGACTCTCTTGAAAATCCTTTCTATCTCTTTGCTGATGACTCTACTCTCTCCCGCTCCATTCTTCATCCCTCAGATCGGCAGTCTGCAGCCTCCTCACTCTCTGCAGACCTGGACAAAATCACAGACTGGGCAAACAAGTGGAACATGTCTTTCAATCCTGACAAATCTCACACTCTTACGATGTCTCTCCGAAAAGACCGACTGGACAACCCTCCAATCCACTTTCTCAACAATCCTCTCCAAGAAGTTCTTTCACTCAAGCTTTTGGGTCTCACTATCTGCCATGATCTTTCCTGGGAAAACCACATTTCAAATCTGGCCTCCAAAGCCAGTCGCCGACTGGGCATCCTCCTTCGTGCAAAGTCCTTCCTTGGCACACCTGAGCTCCTCACCACATACAAGGCTTTCATCCGCAGCTCGATGGAATACTGCTCTCCCCTCTGGGCCGGTGCTCCTGCCTCACACCTCGCTTGACTTCACGCTGCAGAAACCAAAGCTTTCAGAATCATTGCAATCTCCTGCGATGAAGCTAAATCCGAGGGCCTTTCACTCACTCACCGCAGACAGGTTGGTGGTCTTTCTGTCTTCTACCGACTCCACTCCGGCCTTGCTCCCCCAGCTCTGTCTGTGCTCTGTCTCCCAAATATTCCTACAGGTCGCACAAGATCTGCCAGCAACCCTCTTATGGTTAAACTGCCAAAATCAAGACTCTCTGCTCACCTTCACTCTTTCATTCCTCTTTTCTCCCGCCTCTGGAACAAACTCCCTCACTCTCTTCAATCCCACTCCTCCCTCCAGGTCTATAAAACAGCTGTTCACCACCATCTCTTCTCTTCCCCCATCCAAAACCTTGATCATTTCTACCCCCGCTAATTTCACCCCAGATCCACTTTTTTGAAATAACAACTTCTTTCCTGGAAGTCCTTGGTGTCCTTGTGTTTTATACTTCTCCCACGCCTCCCCCCCCCCCCCCTTCACATTCCTCCTCCCCCCAAACCGTCTCCCTCCCACAGATCTCCCGATGTCCCTGCTCTTAAATGTTGTGTTTGTGTGCTTCCCTTTCTCTCCCCATCTTGTCTACCACGACCCTTATTATATGTTTTATGTGTCTGATTTTTTGTGTGATAAATGTTAGCTCTCACACCAGCCTCGATCTTGCATAAAAATTAAAAAAAATTAAAAACACGACTATTACTACTACGACTATTACGACTACGACTATTACTACGACGACTACTACTGCTACTACTACGACTATCACTAGTACGACTACTACTATTACTATGGCTATCACTACTACGACTATCACGAGTACGACTATTACTTATACTATTACGACTATTACTATTATTTTTTTTTGTGTGTGTGTATACAAGATCAAGACTCGTGAAAGAGTTAACATTAATCACACAAAATCAAACCGACACATAAACCATATAATAAAGTGAGCGGTAGACAAGATGAGGAGAGAGGAGGAAGGACACAAACAACATTTGAGAGCAGGGACATCGAGAAATCTGTGGGAGGGAGCAGGCTTGGGGGAGGTGGGAGAGGGATAAAACATATGGACACTGCAAGGACTTCCAGGAAAGAAGTTGGAATTTCAAAAAAGTGGATCTGGGGTGAATTAGCGGGAGTAGAAAAGATCAAGGTTTTGGATGGGGGAAGATAAGAGATAGTGGTGAACAGCTGTTTTAAAGACCTGGAGGGAGGAGTGGGATTGAAGAGAGTGAGGGAGTTTGTTCCAGAGGCGGGAGAAAAGGGGAATGAAAGAGTGAAGGTGAGCAGAGAGCCGGGATTTTGGCAGTTTAACCATAAGAGGGTTGCTGGCAGATCTTGTGTGACCTGCAGGAATATTTGGGGGATAGAGCCCAGAGAGAGCTGGGCTAGCAAGGCCGGAGAGGAGTCGGTAGAAGACAGAAAGACCACCAACCTGCCTGCGGTGAGTTAGTGAAAGGCCCTCAGAGTTAGCTTCATCGCGGGAGATTCCAATGATTTTGAAAGCTTTTCTTTCTACAGCGTAAAGCCGAGCTAGGTGTGAGGCAGGAGAAACAGCCCAAAGGGGAGAACAGTATTCCATTGAGCTGCAGATGAAAGCCTTGCATGTGGTGAGGAGCTCAGGTGTGCCAAGCAAGGACTTTGCACAACGGAGGATGCCCAGTCGGCGACTGGCTTTGGAGGCCAGCTTGGAAATGTGGTTTTCCCAGGAAAGATCATGGCAGATAGTGAGACCCAAAAGCTTGAGCGACAGAACTTCTTGGAGAGGATTGTTGAGAAAGTAGAAGGGGGGGTTTTCCAGTCGGTCTTTTCGGAGAGACATCGTGAGAGTGTGAGGTTTGTCAGGATTGAATGACATGTTCCACTTGTTTGACCAGTCTGTGATTTTGTCCAGATCTGCAGAGAGTGAGGAGGCTGCAGACTGCCGATCTGAGGGATGAGGAATGGAGCGGCAGAGAGTGGAGTCATCAGCAAAGAGATCGAGAGGATTTTCCAGAGAGTCAGCGAGATCATTGATGAAGACCAGAAAAAGCACAGGGCCCAGAACACTGCCTTGGGGAACTCCAGCCTGAACAGGAAGAGGAGATGAGAGAAATCCATTCAGGGCCACACGTTGACTACGACTAGAGAGGAAGTCCGCCAGCCATGCTTGGAGATTTCCATGGATACCAAAAGAGGAAAGTTTGGTGAGCAGAGCGGGGTGCCAGACCATATCGAAGGCACGTGATATGTCAAGGGAGACAGCTCTGATTTCCTGTTTGGCATTGAGGACCTCCATCCATTGTTGAGACAGCAGAAGCAGCATGTCCAGAGTAGAGTGACCTGGTCTGAATCCAAATTGATGATCAGAGATCAAGCCATTGGTGAAGAGGAAGGATTTGATATCCGAAGCAATGATGGATTCCATGACCTTGCTGATAATTGGGAGCAGGCTGATTGGTCTGTAGTTGCAAGGATCTGTTTTTGCACCTTTTTTGTGCAAAGCGGTAATGTTTGCTGATTTCCAAGATGCTGGCAGATGACCTTGAGCAAAAGAGAGGGTGAAAAGAACAGAAAGAGGGTGAGATAGAGTGGAAGAACAGGATTTACTACGACTACTATTACTATTACTACTACGACTATCACTAGTACGACTATAACTTCTACTAGTAGTGACTACTATTACGACTATTACCACTACTACTATTACTACAACTACTACTACGATGACTATTAACACTCCAACTACTATTACTACTACGACTACTTATTTAATGTTCCAAATGTTCCCACCTTTTATGAGGTTGGCTGGGGAATATTTATGGCTTTTTGACACAACCTTTCCAAACCAGTTGGCTCGGCATTTCACGAACTACGAGCTGAACATATTCAGGTTACCAGCAATAACTTCTCATCTGCTCTTCCCAAACGACACCATGAGATCGTTAACGTCGACCATGTAAGGACAGTAGACCGGGCACCCATTTTAACATCATTCCGAGGGACGACGCAAACATTGATTGATGCTCCAAAAATATGGTGTCAGTTACGAGCTGGGGCAAGATTTGAACCCAGGCTAGACAGCTCAGAGTGAGTGCACACACCTCGAGGTCTCAGGTATCCTGGGAGTCGTGACTCGTGACAGCAACAGTCTGGTGATGTGGATCCACTGGACGAGGTGTGTAACATGACACTGAGCTAGCACGTGGAATGATCGCCATGTCAAACAGTGTGTCTCCATAAATGTGTCAGCCTCCATTTCACGAGCGTTAAATCATGTGACATTTTGGGATATACAGTCACGTGAAAAAGTAAGTGCACCCCGTGTAAAGTCTTGACTTTTTCAACATATTTCAACATACAGCTATTTGATCTTCATTTCAACAATATTGATAGATAAAGGTGGATATAATATAACAAATATTATGAAACATTTACATTTTGTCGTCCATTGTATAATTTAAATAAACATAAATGCAAATTTCGCATGTGGAAAAAGTAAGTACACCCCTACATTTATCACTACTTCAAATACCTAAAATTAGAATCAGGTGCACCAGCTCAGGTGCAAATGATTAGAACATCGTTAGAGAGGATCTTGGAGGAACCTGTCTTATTTAAACCTCAGACATTTAGTTTGGTTTGCTCTTTGTTGTTGAAGTGTGCGCCGTCACCATGCCGAGATCAAAAGAGCTCTCTGAGGCCTTCAGAAAGAAGGTTATAGATGCCTACAAGTCTGGGAAGGGATTTAAAAAGATCTCCAAATAATTCGAAATCAATCATTCGACTGTCCGGAAGATCATCTACAAGTGGAGAAGATTCCAAAACAACTGCCAACTTGTTCAGGCCAGGCCGCCCCAACAAGTTCAGCCCAAGAGCAGACCGCAAGATGCTGAAAGAAGTCTCTAAGAACCCCAGAATGTCATCACGAGACCTACAGGTAGCTCTTGCCACTGTTGATGTCAAAGTGCATGAGTCTACCATTAGACAGAGGCTGCACAAATTTGATCTACATGGGAGGTGTGCCAGGAGGAAACCTTTGCTGTCCAGAAAGAACATCAGGGCAAGACTAAAGTTTGCCAATAAACACCAAGGCAAAGACCAGCACTTCTGGAGCAATGTGCTCTGGACAGATGAATCAAAGGTAGAGCTATTTGGTCACAGTACCAGAAGACATGTTTGGCGAAAACCAAAGACAGCATTTGACCACAAGAACCTGATACCAACTGTAAAGCATGGTGGTGGAAATATTATGGTTTGGGGCAGCTTTGCTGCATCGGGACCTGGGCAGCTCACCATCATAGAATCCACTATGAATTCTTCATTGTACCAGAGGGTGCTTGAGGATAATGTGAGGCCATCTGTCGGAAAGTTGAAGCTCAACCGAAGGTGGATCTTGCAAAATGACAATGACCCGAAACATACCAGTAAATCCACCAAGGAATGGCTGAAAAGAAAGAAATGGAGGGTTCTGGAATGGCCAAGTCAAAGCCCGGATCTAAATCCCATCGAGATGTTGTGGGGGGATTAGAAACGAGCTTTGCATGCAAGAAACCCCTCAAACATCGCACAGCTGAAAGAATTCTGCATGGAGGAGTGGGCAAAAATTTCTCCTAGTCGATGTCAGAGACTGGTAGACAGTTATAAGAAACGCCTACTTGAGGTTGTTTCTGCCAAAGGGGGCAATACCCCCTATTAGAGCCAAGGGTGTACTTACTTTTTCCACATGCGAAATTTGCATTTATGTTTATTTAAATTATACAATGGACTACAAAATGTAAATGTTCCAATGTTCCATGATATTTGTTATATTATATCACCTTTATCTATCAATATTGTTGAAATGAAGATCAAATAGCTGTATGTTGAAATATGTTGAAAAAGTCAAGACTTTACATGGGGTGTACTTACTTTTTCACATGACTGTAAAGCCTGGATCTTACTGATAATATTACCAAAATATTTAGCGATCCAAGTAAAACAAACAACCGGTAAAAAAATAAATAGCCCCGAGTGGTCTGACGGTCATTTCTTGAGGTTGTCGTTCGGACCTTTGCAGATTTATGGGGGGGACTCTCCTGGGAGCCCCCCTGATCCTCTGGGAGCCCCTCTCACCTCCTGGGATCCCCCTGATCCTCTGGGAGCCCCCCTGATCTCCTGGGAGCCCCGCTGATCTCCTGGGAGCCCCCCTGATCCTCTGGGAGCCCCCCTGATCTCCTGGGATCCCCCTGATCCTCTGGGAGCCACCCCTGATCTCCTGGGAGCCCCGCTGATCTCCTGGGAGCCCTCCTGATCCTCTGGGAGCCCCCCTGATCCTCTGGGAGCCCCCAAGATCTCCTGGGAGCCCCCCTGATCGTCTGGGAGCCCCCAATGATCTCCTGGGATCCCCCCTGATCCTCTGGGAGCTCCCCTGATCTCATGGGAGCCCCGCTGATCTCCTGGGAGCCCTCCTGATCCTCTGGGAGCCCCCCTGATCCTCTGGGAGGGAGCCCCCTGATCCTCTGGGAGCCCCCTGATCCTCTGGGAGCCCCCCTGATCTCCTGGCAGCCACACTGATCCTCTGGGAGCCCTCCTGATCCTCTGGGAGCGCCCCTGATCCTCTGGGAGCCCCCAAGATCTCCTGGGAGCCCCCCTGATCGTCTGGGAGCCCCCAATGATCTCCTGGGATCCCCCCTGATCCTCTGGGAGCCCCCCTGATCTCCTGGGAGCCCCGCTGATCTCCTGGGAGCCCTCCTGATCCTCTGGGTGCCCCCCTGATCCTCTGGGAGGGAGCCCCCTGATCCTCTGGGAGCCCCCCTGATCTCCTGGCAGCCACACTGATCCTCTGGGAGCCCCCGTGATCTCCTGGGAGCCCCATTGATCCTCTGGTAGCCCCCATAATCTCCTGGGAGCTCCCGTGATCCTCGGGGAGCCTCACTGATCCTCTTGGAGCCCGGTGATCTCCTGGGAGCCCCCCTGATCCTCTGGGAGCCACCGTGGTGATCTGGGAGCCCCCCTGATCTCCTGGGAGCCCCACTGATCCTCTGGAAGTCCCCGTCATCTCCTGGGAGCCCCCCTGATAGAAAATCGAAAAATCGAAGCCCGAATGATTGTTTGAGATTATGTCTTGTATTCATGTGTCAAGCTTCAGAACAATGAGCCAGGTGATAAGGGCCGGAGGAGTAGCAAAATAGGAAAACGTCAACGGACGGACGAACGGACGGACAGACAGACATCCGGACATATTGACCCATTATAAGTTAATCTCTTCCAGAATCGACATTAGATGACCTAAAGAGGAGTTTTCGATAAAATACACCATTGAGTGAAGAACACAGAGCTGTGCAGTGATGCAAAAATAAATGCATCCCTGGAAGGTGTATTCTGAAATTCTTTATTCTGAAGGTGAGACATGAAAAGGAATGTTTGTTTATGTAATATGATTAAAGTTTAAACTACTTTAGTCAAAATCTGAAATGTATGTGAATGGAATATACAGTCACGTGAAAAAGTAAGTACACCCCATGTAAAGTTTTGACTTTTTCAACATATTTCAACATACAGCTATTTGATCTTCATTTCAACAATATTGATAGATAAAGGTGATATAATATTACAAATATCATGAAACATTTACATTTTGTAGTCCATTGTATAATTTAAATTAACATAAATGCAAATTTCGCATGTGGAAAAACTAAGTACACCCCGACATTTATCACTACTTCAAACACCTAAAATTAGAATCAGGTGTACCAGCTCAGGTGCAAATGATAAGAACATCGTTAGAGAGGATCTTGGAGGAACCTGTCTTATTTAAACCTCAGACATTTAGTTTGGTTTGCTCTTTGTTGTTGAAGTGTGCGGTGTCACCATGCCGAGATCAAAAGAGCTCTCTGAGGCCTTCAGAAAGAAGGTTATAGATGCCTACGAGTCTGGGAAGGGATTTAAAAAGATCTCCAAACAATTCGAAATCAATCATTCGACTGTCCGGAAGATCATCTACAAGTGGAGAAGATTCCAAAACAACTGCCAACTTGTTCAGGCCAGGCCGCCCCAACAAGTTCAGCCCGAGAGCAGACCGCAAGATGCTGAAAGAAGTCTCTAAGAACCCCAGAATGTCATCACGAGACCTACAGGTAGCTCTTGCCACTGTTGATGTCAAAGTGCATGAGTCTACCATTAGACAGAGGCTGCACAAATTTGATCTACATGGGAGGTGTGCCAGGAGGAAACCTTTGCTGTCCAGAAAGAACATCAGGGCAAGACTAAAGTTTGCCAATGTACACCTAGGCAAAGACCAGCACTTCTGGAGCAATGTGCTCTGGACAGATGAATCAAAGGTAGAGCTATTTGGTCACAGTACCAGAAGACATGTTTGGCAAAAACCAAAGACAGCATTTGACCACAAGAACCTGATACCAACTGTAAAGCATGGTGGTGGAAATATTATGGTTTGGGGCAGCTTTGCTGCATCGGGACCTGGGCAGCTCACCATCATAGAATCCACTATGAATTCTTCATTGTACCAGAGGGTGCTTGAGGATAATGTGAGGCCATCTGTCGGAAAGTTGAAGCTCAACCGAAGGTGGATCTTGCAAAATGACAATGACCCGAAACATACCAGTAAATCCACCAAGGAATGGCTGAAAATAAAGAAATGGAGGGTTCTGGAATGGCCAAGTCAAAGCCCAGATCTAAATCCCATCGAGATGTTGTGGGGGGATTTGAAACGAGCTGTGCATGCAAGAAACCCCTCAAACATCGCACAGCTGAAATAATTCTGCATGGAGGAGTGGGCAAAAATTTCTCCTAGTCGATGTCAGAGACTGGTAGACAGTTATAAGAAACGCCTACTTGAGGTTGTTTCTGCCAAAGGGGGCAATACCCCCTATTAGAGCCAAGGGTGTACTTACTTTTTCCACATGCGAAATTTGCATTTATGTTTATTTAAATTATACAATGGACTACAAAATGTAAATGTTTCATGATACTTGTTATATTATATCACCTTTATCTATCAATATTGTTGAAATGAAATCAAATAGCTGTATGTTGAAATATGTTGAAAATGTCAAAACTTTACATGGGGTGTACTTACTTTTTCACGTGACTGTATAATGTATATGTACAGTGTACACTGCCCCAAGCCAGCTCTACCACGACTACCACCGATGTCTCACCTTCAATGGTCCTTCCACAGCCTCTTTTACCAACACCCTCAACTCTTACATTTCACCTTTCACCCTGCTACCTTTTACCTGACATGCCCCCTCTACCTTTCACCAGACACGCTCCCCGCTACCTTTCACCCGACACGCCCCTCTACCTTTTATACGAACACTCCTCTACCTTTTACATGACACGCCTCCTCTACCTTTCACCAGACACGCTCCCCGCTACCTTTCACCCGACACGCCCCTCTACCTTTTATACGACACACTCCTCTACCTTTTACACGACACACCTCCTCTACCTTTCACCAGATACGCTCCCCTCTACCTTACCTCCAACATGCCCCTCTACCTTTTACCCGACACGCCCCTCTACCTTTTACCCGACACGCCCCCTCTACCTTTCACCAGACACGCCCCTCTACCTTTTACCCGACACGCCCCCCTACCTTTAACATCCTCTATGTTATTTCCGCTTCTCAGCTTCCATTCCTACATTTTTAGTCCCTCTCCATTAACCCCCATATTATTATTATTGTCTCGATTTTCTTCGTGCCACATTCTGTATTCACAGAGTAGATGAACCCTCATTGCTTACCTGTTGCTCGGTTCGGTTAAATAATTGACAATCCCGCAGAGCATCCTGGGGAGACATGGGATTAGACATGTGAGGAACATCATTATATCCTTGGTCAACACTGACACTGCAGAGATTCTGCTTCATGAACTGAAGTTGAAAACGGAATTGATGTTTTTCAGCATCTCATTTTATTTTTGTTAACTCACCTGTTGTCAACCTTCTGTATTCATCGATGTAACGATGTTGTTTTTTTTAAAGTAAATATATTTTTTAAAATATATTTTAGGTTCCTACTCAACAATTTGCACATTATCTTCTATAGATGGTTAACAAATTCTGTTGAATAATCAAAAAAATGTCAAAAATGTTTCATTGGAAAATTTTGCTTTCTACAAACGTCCAACAATCATCTTTTTCCCTCATTGACTGATCGACAACATTAGGAACCCAAAGTGAAGAATCTTCATGAAAATTTTAACCTATCTTCCTATCTTCATGTAATGAAATCTTCATGAAATCTTCATCTTCATGAAATCTTCATTTAAGCCTATCTTCATGAAGCTTCACCAGATGGTGGAGTTCGTCATAAGGAAGAAGAATATTGATTTTGAGGTAAAAGGTCATCTTGAGGTCAAATTTCTAAAATTGTCATTTTTCATCTGATTAACTTGAAAATTGCACAGCATTTGCATATTGAGTCACCACAATGGATGACCAACTATGTTTGAGGTCAAAGGTCAACCCAAGGTCAAACTTCCAAAATCATCAATTTTCATCTGAAAAATCGTCACTTTTCATCCGATTGACTTGAGAAATTAAACAGCAATTGCAAAGTACCACATGAATTGGGAAACCAATTATTTTGAGGTCAAAAGTCAACTCAAGGTTAAACTCACAAAATCATCAATTTTCATCTGAAAAATAATCAATTTCAATCCGATTGACTTGAAAATAAACAGCAATTACATAGTGCATCACATAATTGGGAAACCTACTATAGGGTCAAAGGGTCAAAGGTCAACTCGAGGTCAAACTTCTAAAATCATCAATTTTCATCTGAAAAATAATCAATTTTCATCCTATTGAATTGAAAATTTAACAGCATTTGCATAGCACCTTACTGAATTGGGAAACCAATTATTTATGAGGTCAAAAGGTAAAATGTCAACTCGAGGTCAAACTTCTAAAATCATCAATTTTCATTTGAAAGATTGTCATTTTTCATCCTATTGAAGTGAAAATTTAACAGCATTTGCATAGCACCTCACTGAATTGTAAAACACATTATTTTTGAGGTCAAAAGGTCAAATGTCAACTCGAGGTCAAACTCCTAAAATCATCAATTTTCATCTGAAAAATAATCAATTTTCATCTGATTGACTTGAAAATTAAACGGCAATTACATAGTGCATCACATAATTGGGAAACCTACTATTTTAAGGTCAAAGAGTCAAAGGTCAACTCAAGGTAAAACTTCTAAAATCATCAATTTTCCTCTGAAAAATAATCAATTTCAATCCGATTGACTTGAAAGTTAAACAGTAATTACATAGTGCATCACAGAATTGGGAAACCAACTACTTTTGAGGTCAAAAAGTCAACTCAAGGTGAAACTTCTAAATTCATCAACTTTCATATGAAAATCAATTTTCATCTGATTGACCCGAGCTATGATTAAGATTGTCAATTTTAATCTTCATGCAATGGACAATTTGATGTATCCATGCCAACTTTTTTGGGGGAAGGGGTGGATTTTGCAAGTATCGTGCTCTGCATGACATCTTTCTTGTTTTAATTTTACTTTTTAACACATGGAAAAGTTAACGTCCTTGGTTGAAATAAAAATAAAATAAATAAAAATAAAATAAATAAAAATAAAATCTGGTTAATTAACTAGGTACCTATGTTTGGCACACCATGTGCATATATATCGGGATGTCAATTAAATTGTTCTCCGACCTGAGACGAATGTATAATAACATAATTGTATAATAACAAGCATTCTGAGTATTGTGCTGCAATACATGTCCCCTACCAAAGTTCAAAGTGCCATAACTTTGTCAAAAATGATCGAATATGCAAATTTATGCACGGGTGATGCTGGTTTTCAAACTTGATCTGAGGTATGCTGAGACACATGTGTGTCACGCCTCGCCTCGTTGATAAGCCCGCAAGGTCGCTCCGTGGAGCGGCCTGCACGTATTGCACTGTGTGAATTATATAATTACCAACTCACGGTCTGAGGTACTAGCGATTCAAGAGACATACTTTAAAAAATATATATTTTCGTTTAATTAACGATATCTGCCAAACCACGTGACCTATCGCAAATTCCAAAAGGACATTTTAGTAGACTGACATGCTGAACAGATCTGTGAAGTTTCCCCTCGATTGGATCAAAAATGAGGGAGGGGCTCGGTTTTAAAGGTTCATGCTTAAAAACGTCATAACTCTGAAACCATATGACGTCATGCTCGCTGACTTTTTTGTTCATCATGGGTATGCGATTCTGCCTGCAAAGTTTGGCCTCGATCTGTTCAGCCGTTGCAGAGAAAAAGGGGTTTTCGTGTTTTCACGAAAAACAATATGGCGGCCGAACCACGTGACCTGTGATGTCATAATTACCATTACAATATTCTACAGACCGAGTCCTTCCTACGGTGAAAATTTGATCTCAATCGGTCCTATTATTGCAGAGAAAATATTTTTTTAAGGAAATTCAAACTGAAAATGGCATGAGTTAAGGATCATCAGAATTATCAGAATTACCCAAGTTCAAAGTGCCATAACTTTGTCAAAAATGATCGAAACGTCGTGAAGTTCGAGCTTGATCTGTAACTTATCATGAGGAAACCATGTACCAAGTTTGAAATCATTAGCATTAAGAGTTTAGAAAAAAAAAGTCCGGAAATTCTTTGCGTGACGGACGGACAGACGGAGTGCAAACCTATAGTCCCCTCCGGTGTACACCGCGAGGGGACTAATAATCGTATAACATCATATATATATTATATATATTGTAACGGTTTTGAGAAGTGGGTAACGAATTTGAGAAGTGTAACGGTTTTTGAGGAGTGTAACAATTTTGGAGGAAGTGTAACGAATGTAAAAAAGTATGGTTTTGTTATGTGTAACACCCTCGTAATGTAAATAATGGTCGCAGCCGTCCTCCTAGTTAATTCCATGAAACTTACACGTAGGCCATGATATATCTTTTTAAATAGTGTATTTCCTTATTCTATGTAGGCTAAATATGTGTTTCCCACTAGATTGACTTTGCATTGTATCAAACAAAATAAGCGTAGGCCCTTGCAATTTCCCCAAACATCTCCGCTCTCCAAAGTTCCTTTCAAAAGGGGGGGCGAGTGGTGTTCAATCCCGCAAGCCGCCATTGCCCATGTGCTAACCTCGGAGAAGAAAGGCGTGTCTCCACCTCGTCATAGAGGGGAGGAGTGAGCCAGCCCTAACAGCCAATCAGCACCGCGTTGAGCGACCCGGTAGGCGTGCCCTCGGAGCCGGCGGCTTGATTCCGCCCCGAGTGATAAAAGCGACTGTAAGGGACTGCTTCACCAGATGACCTGGGAGATGAGCGAAGAGGCGACACCAAGACGAGCGGTGAGATGTGAAACGCTCCAAGCCAAAGAGGAGAGGTACTCGGAAAGGAAACCAGCTTTGGAGAGACACGCTGAAAGGAAGGAGACGGCTCCACCAGAAGGAGAGGAGCAGGTGTGCCCGAGCCAGCGCGTGACGTCTACAGCAGCGGATACGCGACGGAGGGTTTTCCCGCCAAAAGCGCGAGGAATTGAGAGCTGCTGCCTCCGACCCTGCCTCCCCCCTCCAGCAATCCACCTCAAGCCCTACCTGCCTGCAATATCCCCCGTGTAAGTGTGAACGTCGTCTGTCCTAGTCGTTGTCCTGGGATTAAGTAAATTGAATAGAATAAGCTAACGATGCACTGTGTGACTGTTTTTCCATCCATTGCTTGTAAATAATTTTGGTCGCTCTTTCTTTTTGCTTGTGTGTGTATAATAAATCTGTTCTTCCTCCGTACTCTGTCTTCTTCTCTTTTCCTTCTCTTTCGGTCGCTTTAGAGGTTTCCCGATTGAATATCTGCGGTGCGATCTGGTCAACGTCGGGTGGAATCGGGTTCTAATCGGGGAGTAACTGTTCGGACACGGTAATACCAACCGCTCGGTAAAATAACATCTTTAACCGCGTCTGCAACAATTGGTTGTCAGGAGTTGGATTCGGACCTGGGACTAAATTTGTTAGGCCCAAATTTTGGAACAACAATTGTGTTATTAAGTAACAATTGGTGTCGAGGAGTGAGATCGGACCCGAAGTGCGCTGAACGCGCTCAAAATTACAAGCTGCCGAAATTTATTTTGTTTTATAAAACCCGAATTTTGAGATCGCGCCATGGACAATCAAGGCGATCGGATGTCGGTGGGAGAGATAGACGGGGTAGAATCGACCCAGGACCCCAGGGAAGAAGTGGGGAAAATGGTGGAGGAGAGTAAAGAAGGTGTGGTTGAGGGGGTATCAGGTGCACAAAATGGCGCTCTCGTGCACGAGGTATCAGGCGCGCAAAAAGGCGCCTCGTACGAGCGCGCGGCAGCCGAGCCCGCGGTGCCAACGGCCTGGGATCCATTTCTTGCAAATTTGTTGAAATTTTTGACCCAGTGGGATGAAGGAAACAAAATGTATGCCGAGGGGCTCATATCCAACAGGGAAATTAACAACATGGGTGTTCAAATGACTAAGGAACTAAAAGAAAGAACTGAAGAAACAACGAACGGAATGAGGGCCGATAGAGAGGCAAGGGAGCAGAGGGACAGAGACCGCAAGTTGGGCGAAAGGGTCCCAGGGGTGCACAAGGAAGTAACGCGGGTCGAGAAGCGCCGGTTGAGCGAAGCGGAGGAAAGCACGGGTACAATGACGGGGGTAGAAATCGCGACACGGGGTTTGGAAAAGCCGGCGACCGCTGAGGTAGAGGAGGGTGTTTTATTAAAGCCAGCGGTTGCCGAGGTTAATAAAGAAAAAGCAGTGCTGGGAATTAAAATTGAAGAGATGACGGAGGTAGCCTGGGAATTGCAGGGAGAAATGGATTATGTACAAAGTCCCTGCTCACATCACGATGCTGTGCTTAACCCGAATGGAAGTTTGCAGGTTCGCGTGGAGAAAAGGATCCCCCAGGTGAGTCGTGCTGTTGTGTATTGTGCGTGGAGATTTTGTAAGAGGATGTTTGGCGACAAAAGAATTTTCGTGCGCTTGGGATCGAGGAGGCATCCGGGCGTTGGTGAAGGGTCCCGTGTGAGTGGAAATGGCACGCGTGGGAGGAAAAAGTGTGCGTCGGCGAGTGGGTGTGTTATAAAGTGTGGGAGTGAAACCGAGTGCGAGCGAGAATGCACGTCGGGGTGTACGGAGTGTGACACGAATAGTGAGTTGGTGATGGCGCAGGTGCGAGAGGGCACATCGGAGCGCGAGTGTGAAACCGAGTGCGAGCGAGAATGCACGTCGGGGTGTACGAAGTGTGACACGGAGAGTAAGGTGGTGGTGGAACGTGTGCGAGGAAGCACACCTGAGCTGGTGGTAGCGCGGGTGTGGGAGAGCCCATCTGAGCACGTTAGTGGGTGGATGCAAGAGTGCACGCCCATGGTGAGTGTTACGGAGGACGTAACGGAGGAGAGGTGTGGACCAAAGTGTGCGCAAGAGTATGCGCGAGAGGTGTGGTGTGTAACAGGGAGAGCGTTGGTGGAATGTACGGACGGCGTTGGAACGCCGGGTTTTGTGAGGGTGAAAGGGGTAGCGTATGCTTGTGAGCATGCAAGTAAAGCATCGACGGTAACCGGGTTAGCGGTTAGGGCGACGGATAGCCGATGCGAGCACTCGGTGCGAGGGGTGCTTTGTTGGGTGCGAGGCCCGGCGCGGGTCGATGCTGCGTCGCTTCTCTTCGAAGCGTCGTTGCCGATTCGGGCTTGGCCCCGCCCCGCACGGTCGAGTCCGGGCCTTGGCGGGCGAGGCGACCGGTCCAGTTCAAGGGCGAGTGGGAGGAAGCGGTACGGTGCCCCCTCGTGGGGACGGGGTTCCGACCGGGGGAGATTGAGCCATCGGGCCCGGGACCGCAAGGTGCCGCGCCGAGATGGTGCGTGGAGCCTCGGTCCAACCAAACCACCTCCCTTGAACCGAAAGCCGGACGGATTCAACCTGCAGGCGACCAAACCACCCGAATTCATTGCTCGGCTTTGCGAAGCCGAGTTTAATGATGTCATGGCGCACCGAGAGGATGTAATAAGTAGACGGGTGATGAGGATAGTGTTTTGGCCCCGAAATTAGAAAAAGGCAAAATTTGATGATTGGCAGTAATGATTGGCAGATGATGGGTAGGATTGGCAGATGATCGGCAAATTTTTGATTTGTTGAAATTTGGTGAGCAAAATTGGTAGTGAGAAATGCCCCGATGTGGTGGGATGGCAACATTGCCATCTCTCACAAGTGGGGCAAATGCGCTATAGCTTATGGGGTGTATGGCAGTAAAAACTAGCCCGGGTGGGTTAGGTTATATCGTGTGTAGGGATCTAGCGAAGATGACATTAGGTAACGTTAAGTTTAGTTAGTGACTGATACCTGTAGTGGGGACGCAGGTAGTTTAGTGTGGATGATAATGACGTGGGAGCGCAATAGTTTAAAGGGACGACTGGGAAGTGCAAGTTTCAGAGGGGAGTAGTTAGATGAGATGATGCCGTGTGTTTGAGGATTGAACAGGTGTGATTGCACAGATGTGCAACTGAACAGGTGAATGGAGCAGTGTATGAGGGAGTAGTGGTGATTGCGTGTTGTGCTGACCAAATGGTCCAGGAAGAAAGGAGGGTGCAGGTGGCACTAGGGGATTGCACAGGTGTGCAATAACAGGTGTATGTGGCTGTGTGGAATAAATGGTAGTGTGGAATAAATGGAGTATTGGAATGGATGGTCGTGGAGTGAGTATGGTGGAAATTGTGGAGTGGAGTGGATGGTGCGAAGGTGTGAATGGGGGAAGAGTGGACCCCCATCACGGATACCCGGGGCGGGTAGTGTAAGTGTTAGGTAGAGGGTACAGGTAAATTGTGGTTGGATATTGGCATCTGTGGTGCGGGTGAAAGAATGGTCTTTGGATGGGTGCATTAGTGTTGTGGAAATGGCTGGGCGTGTAGCCTGTTAGTGTGTGTAGTTGGTTTGGGCACTCCACCACTGTGAGGATGTCGGCCAGGTGAGGCCGCAGGTGGGCTCTGGGAGCCGGTAGTAGTTGTTGTGGATGGGGCCCGAGGATCCGTAGGACGGACCCGGGTAGCCCAGTGCCAGAGCGCACCAAGGGGTGACAGAGCCAGGAGAGGGCCTTCCCCAGTTAGATAGGTTAGGGTGAGGAGCAGGTAAGCTCGGGTGGCAACTACAGTGGTGGAGGTGTGCAGGTGGGTAGACCTGCTGGGAGAGCTACACGTCGCAGCCCAGAAATTGTGCGAAGGCACCGGGAGATGAATCGGGGGAGTGAGACCCCAAATTGAGAAGCACCACAGTTTGGTCAATGGGAATTGGTTTTTAGAACCCATAGTGTAAGTTGGCCAATGGATTGGCAGGGAAAGACCCCGGGTAGTGTAAAGTGTGTTAAAGTCATTTAGAGGATAGTTAGGAAGAAGGATCTCCTCACACCATCTGCATCCACTCACCTGAGGTGACAGGTACTCCGCACCATGCCATGTTTAATTATTTTTGATGCAAATGTTTGGATTGTGAGACGCATCATGACGTGGGTGTGACATTGTGCGTAATTCCATCTCTCCCTCCTTATGAGGATTGATGATGAATTGGTGATGGCAAATTTTGAAGTCGAGGGATTGTGGAGACGAATTTGGTATAGGGGAAATATGGGGAAGACGTGACAGTTGTGACGAATTGGTAATGTGTAGATCTTGTACATATGGGGTAAGGGCAAGGGTAGTGTAGGTGACAGGGGGGTGACGTACGGTAGGGACGAGCTTTCTCACTTCGCCCTCCGTACGCATTTTGCCTTGCATTGCCTTATTGACGTGTACCCTTGTGACCTTACCCCTCGCTCAATTGTCTTTCTTTTGTCTCCCACATGACCTGTGCGCCATTGGGTGCCGAGGGGAGCGTGCGTGAGGTGGCCATTGTGCGCCCGAGATTCCCAGAACCAGCATGCATTGCGTTGATGTACCACTTTATGGACCGCTGTTCTGCGGCCAAGTACCACTTGATGGACCCCAGGTTCTGGGGCAGGGCACCTCTGTGGGAGACCGGCCATAGTGGCCAGGGAATCTTGCTTGCGGACCTCGGTAAGGTGGCACCTATGCCAAACAGGTGGACCACCCTTAGTTGGCCCCTGAGGCCCTAAATAAAAACGAACACAAGTTGTGCTTTTTATTATGTCCAAATAGGCCGCATGAAGCCAGAAGACGTCGGGAAGAACATCGGCCCAGCAGAGAAAGTGAAGACCACCACCAGTTGTTTTGTTGTGTTTATTAAGAACCATGGTGACTGCGCACCGAGTGGTGCTTTTGGTGCTTTTGGTGCTTTTGGGTGCTTTGGTGGTATTGGTACTGGTGCATCGATGCAATGCGTGCTGTCTCCTCCCTCCCAACAGGAATTTCTTTTTCTTGTTCCCTAAGAAAAAAAGAAAAAAAAACACAGGTCCTGGGTTGCGTTGTAAATAAGAAATCACGTCATTGTAAATAATGCTCCCCACCGTAAATGTATAGTTTGAGAATAATTCCGTAATTCGGTTAGCTGTGGGCTTGAGTCTGTTAGACAGGGTGCAATGCAATAGGGGAACATACTTATTTGTGTTTTAAGATTGTCACACTCAGGGTCAGGTTAATTGTAGAGGGAATTACACCTACGTGTCACACTAAGTTAAAGTTTTGTAGGCCCGAGCGCGGACCTGAAGAAAGGAGGGTGCAGTGTAACGGTTTTGAGAAGTGGGTAACGAATTTGAGAAGTGTAACGGTTTTTGAGGAGTGTAACAATTTTGGAGGAAGTGTAACGAATGTAAAAAAGTATGGTTTTGTTATGTGTAACACCCTCATAATGTAAATAATGGTCGCAGCCGTCCTCCTAGTTAATTCCATGAAACTTACACGTAGGCCATGATATATCTTTTTAAATAGTGTATTTCCTTATTCTATGTAGGCTAAATATGTGTTTCCCACTAGATTGACTTTGCATTGTATCAAACAAAATAAGCGTATGCCCTTGCAATTTCCCCAAACATCTCCGCTCTCCAAAGTTCCTTTCAAAAGGGGGGGGCGAGTGGTGTTCAATCCCGCAAGCCGCCATTGCCCATGTGCTAACCTCGGAGAAGAAAGGCGTGTCTCCACCTCGTCATAGAGGGGAGGAGCGAGCCAGCCCTAACAGCCAATCAGCACCGCGGTGAGCGACCCGGTAGGCGTGCCCTCGGAGCCGGCGGCTTGATTCCGCCCCGAGTGATAAAAGCGACTGTAAGGGACTGCTTCACCAGATGACCTGGGAGATGCGCGAAGAGGCGACACCAAGAGGAGCGGTGAGATGCGAAACGCTCCAAGCCAAAGAGGAGAGGTACTCGGAAAGGAAACCAGCTTTGGAGAGACGCGCTGAAAGGAAGGAGACGGCTCCACCAGAAGGAGAGGAGCAGGTGTGCCCGAGCCAGCGCGTGACGTCTACAGCAGCGGATACGCGACGGAGGGTTTTCCCGCCAAAAGCGCGAGGAATTGAGAGCTGCTGCCTCCGACCCTGCCTCCCCCCTCCAGCAATCCACCTCAAGCCCTACCTGCCTGCAATATCCCCCGTGTAAGTGTGAACGTCGTCTGTCCTAATCGTTGTCCTGGGATTAAGTAAATTGAATAGAATAAGCTAACGATGCACTGTGTGACTGTTTTTCCATCCATTGCTTGTAAATAATTTTGGTCGCTCTTTCTTTTTGCTTGTGTGTGTATAATAAATCTGTTCTTCCTCCGTACTCTGTCTTCTTCTCTTTTCCTTCTCTTTCGGTCGCTTTAGAGGTTTCCCGATTGAATATCTGCGGTGCGATCTGGTCAACGTCGGGTGGAATCGGGTTCTAATCGGGGAGTAACTGTTCGGACGCGGTAATACCAACCGCTCGGTAAAATAACATCTTTAACCGCGTCTGTAACAATATATATATATATATATATATATATATATATATATATATATATATATATATATATATAACTGTGAGAAATAGTAGAAACTCCACAGTACGAGCAGGGCGTCTCATTTGCATTGAATAAATAATCGGGAGATTGAATAAGACGCGGACGTAGCTTCAGGGCTTCGATCTTTAATTCGACAAGCTTTCGACCAACAAAGGTCTTCTTCTGAGTCGGCCCCAAGTTCAACGGAAGTGAACTTGGGGCCGTCCTGTCCTGTCCTCCTCCTGTCCTGTCCTCCTGTCCTGTCCTCCTCCAACTTCCGTTGAACTTGGGGCCGACTCAGAAGAAGACCTTTGTTGGTCGAAAGCTTGTCGAATTAAAGATCGAAGCCCTGAAGCTACGTCCGCGTCTTATTCAATCTCCCGATTATATATATATATATATATATATATATATATATATATATATATATATATATATATATATATATATATATATATATATATATATATATATATATGTATATATATATATATATATATATATTGTAACGATTTTGAGAAGTGTGTAACGAATTTGAGAAGTGTAACGGTTTTTGAGAAGTGTAACAATTTTGGAGGAAGTGTAACGAATGTGGAAACGTTACAATGTGAACGTTACAAAAGTATGGTAACATCCTGTTAATGTAAATAATGGTCGCAGCCGTCCTCCTAGTTAATTCCATGAAACTTACACACAGGTCACGATATATCTTTCAAATAGTGTATTTCCTTATTCCATGTAGGCTAAATATGTGTTTCCCACTAGATTGACTTTGCATTGTATCAAACAAAATAAGCGTAGGCCCTTCCAATTTCCCCAAAACCTCCCTTCCAATTGTCTTCCGCATTTTGGGCGGTTTTCTTCAACCACCATTGGCCACGAGGTAGGGTTGGGGAAGAAAGGCGTGTCTCCACCTCGTCATAAGGGGGGAGGAGTGAGCCAGCCCTAACAGCCAATCAGCACCGCGGTGAGCGACCCGGTAGGCGTGCCCTCGGAGCCGGCGGCTTGATTTCGCCCGAGGTGATAAAAGCAACTGTAAGGGACTGCTTTTAGAGATGACCCTGGGAGATGAGCAAAGAGGCTGCACCAAGAGGAGCGGTGAGATGCGAAACGCTCCAAGCCAAAGAGGAGAGGTACTCGGCAAGGAAACCAGCTTTGGAGAGACGCGCTGAAAGGAGGGAGACGGCTCCACCACAAGAAGAGGAGCAGGTGTGCCGAACCAGCGCGTGACGTCTACCGCAGCGGATACACGACGGAGGGTTTCCCGCCAAAACCGCGAGGAATTGCGAGCTGCTGCCTCCCGACTTTGCCTCCCTCTCAAGCAATCCACCTCAAGCCCTACCTGCCTGCAATATCCCCTGTGTAAGTGTGAACGTCCTGTCCTGCTCGTTGTCTTGGGGCTAAGTAAAAATGAATAGTGTAAGTTAACGATTCGCTGTGTTACTGCTTCTTCCATCCATTGCTTGTGTGTGTATAATAAATCTGTTCTTCCTCCGTATTCCTCTTCTTCTTCTTTTTCAGTCTCTTTCGGTCGCTTTAGAGGTTTCCCGATTGAATATCTGTGGGGCAATCTGGTCAACGTCGGGTGGAATCGGGTTCTAATCGGGGAGTAACTGTTCGGACGCGGTTAAATACACCACCGCTCGGTCAATATAACATCTAAAGCCGCGTCTGTAACATTTGGTTGTCAGGAGTTGGATTCGGACTTGGGACTAAATTTGTTAGGCCCAAATTTTGGAACACCAATTGTACTATTAGAGTAACAATTGGTGTCGAGGAGGGAGATCGGACCCGAAATCGGACCCGAAGCGCGCTTAACGCGCTCAAAATTACAAGCTGCCGAAATTTATTTTGTTTTATAAAACCCGAATTTTGAGATCGCGCCATGGACAATCAAGGCGATCGGATGTCGGTGGGAGAGATAGACAGGGTGGAATCGACCCAGGACCTCGGGGAAATGTATGTGGAGGAAAGGGAGGAGGAGAAAAATAGCAATGTGGTTGCGGAAGTATCAGACGCGCAAAGTGGCGTCCTCACGCACGTGGGTGTAGCGGCACCAAATTTTGCCGCGACCGTAGCAGCGCTGTTGGTGGATTTGAACCTTTTTTTTATACAAATGAAGGCCCTTATGGACAAGAATAGCGAAGAAATGGAAAGCAGAATTATGGGGCAAATGGGGGTAATGCGGGACGAAGCGAGGGGTACCGGTGAGAAGTTAGACAATAATTTTGAGGGGTTAGACAAGAAATTTGGGAAGTTAGACAATAATTTTGAGGGGTTAGACAACAGGATAAAAGAGGTGAAAAATGGGTTAACGGGGGTAGAAAACAGAATGGCTGCCCAGGAGAATCAGATAGAGGGGATGAAAAATGGGTTAATGGGGTTAGAAAATAGGATGGAGGACAAATTGCGGGAAATAGGGGAACAATCTGCCAGGGAAATCAAACAAATGGGAGAGCAGATAGAGGAGGTGAAAATCGGGGTAGAAACCAAACTGGATGCTCAGAGGGATGAATTGGGACAGATGAGGGTGGCATCTACAAAAGAGATGGAGGAAATACGACGAGGGGTAAGTGAGGAGGTTTCGGGGCTACGCGAGGAGGTAAAGCGAGGGGAGAAGCGTATGGAGAAAGAGGTGAGAAATAATACGGCTAAGTTACAAGGGGGAATAGAAGATCTGACGAAGGGAGTAGAACAGCTGACAGTCGGACAAAGGGAACTAGCGGACCAAGTGGAAAAGAACACTGCAATCATCGGGGGTTTAAAAGCGACACAAAAGGACATTAAAAACGAATTAATAGCAACACAAAAGGAATGTCAGATGGTACATGAGGGGTTGACGAAGAAGTTGGAGGAGGTGACAGAAGTGATGGAGACGAAGGACCGAGAGGTGAGGACGCACATCGAAACGATTAAGGTGGCGTTAGAGGAAGAGATAGAGGGGGCGCACCGGGAGATGAAGGAGGTAAAGGAAAAATTAGAGGAGGTGGAAGAGGGGGTGAGTGAAATTAAGAAGAGACGGAGGGAAACTAAAAGGGAGATAAAGGAGGAAGTCATGGAATATGTACAAGGTCTGTGTTCAAATCATAATGTGATGCTCACTAACCAAATAAAGAGTTTGCAGGTGGCAAAGGAGGTGCGGAGACAAGGTACGGAGGTGAGTGGCAATGTATATGATGTGAGGAAAGCTTCAGTCGGCTTGGGGATTGGTTTGGATCGGGGTGTTCGTGAGAGGCCGTTGGTGAAGTGTGTGACAGGTCAGGTGTGCGAAAAAAGAGGTGTGCAAGAATGTCCGACCATGGGGTGTGTGAGGAAAAAGTGCACGCCAAGGAGTGAGTGCGTTGTCAAGAGTGGAGGTGAGAGTAGTGAGAGTGAAACGGAGCGTGAGTTGGTTGTGACAGGTGAACGAGGATGTACACCTGGAATGGAAGGATGCACACCTGGAATGGTAGAGCGTGTGTGGGGATGCACACTTGAGTTGGTCGTGAGGCACGCGGTTGGGTGTGTGGGTGAGAGCACACCTGTGATTGTCACAAAGGAGGTGACCGAGAAAGGGGCGCGAAGAGGTGTGTTGGTGAGGTGTGCGAGCGACGAATGTGTGCCAAGGTGTTCGGTGGTCAGGTGTGTGACCAAGTCGGTGAGCGGAATGAGTGTACCGAGGTGTGTTAGAGAAGGTACGACCAAGAGCAGGGAGACGGCTGCATGTATGAGCAAGAAAGGGGTAGCGTATGCATGTAAGCGTCCAGGTGAAGCGTCGACGGTAACCGGTTTAGCGGTTAGGGCGACTTATAGCCGAATCGGGCCCTCGGTGCGCGTCGGGCAGCTTCGCGTGCCGCGAGGACCAGCGGGGATCCGAACCACGGCGGTTTCGAAAGAACCGCCGTACGCGATCCACGCTGTGCCTCGCTTGGAACGGCCGCGTCCGGGCTCCACTAGGCGGAGCGGGCAGCTAGATAGGAAGGGTCGTCATGGCGACCACGTTTTGTTGAGACGTGCCGGCAGGTCGAGATCGGGACATTGGATGGCTCCACGCCGAGGTGGTGCGTGGGATCTCGGCCCGGGTAAGCCCCCGCCCCTGCCCCGAATGCGGGACGCATCCAGCCGCCGGCACAAAAGAATCCGCGTTCATTGCTCGGCTGTACGAAGCCGGGCTGTAGACGTGAATTGGCGCACCGAGAGGATGTAATAAGTAGACGGGTGATGGTGATAGTGATAGTGATTTAAAACGAAATTTAGAAAAGTGAGTAGAATTGGCAGTAAATGGAAAATTTTTGAATTGGTTGGAATCTGGACGAACAAAATTGATAGTGAGAGACCCCCGATGTGGTGGGATGGCAAATCCACCATCCCTCACAGTGGGGGCAAATGCGCAATAGTTTATGGGGTGGCTATGACAACCGAGCCAGGGAGGGCTTGGATAATTGTAGGGATCGAGCGAAGATGACATTAGGTAACGTTAAGATTAGTTAGTGACTGATACCTGTAGTGGGGACGCAGGTAGATTAGTGTGGATTATAATGACGTGGGAGCGCAATAGTTTAAAGGGACGACTGGGAAGCGCAAGTTTCAGAGGGGAGTAGTTAGCTGAGATGATGCCGTGTGTGTGAGGATTGAACAGGTGAGAATGGAACAGGTGTGATTGCACAGGTGTGCAACTGAACAGGTGTGTGGAGCAGTGTATGAGGGAGTGGTGGTGATTGCGTGTTGTGTTGACCAAATGGTCCAGGAAGAAAGGAGGGTGCAGGTGGCACCAGGTGTGAGGGCACAGGTGTGCAACAACAGGTGTATGTGGTTGTGTGGAATAAATGGTAGTGTGGAATATCTGGAGTATTGGAATGGATGGTCGTGGAGTGAGTATGGTGGAAATTGTGGAGTGGAGTGGATGGTGCGAAGGTGTGAATGGGGGAAGAGTGGACCCCCATCACGGATACCCGGGGCGGGTAGTGTAAGTGTTAGGTAGAGGGTACAGGTAAATTGTGGTTGGATATTGGCATCTGTGGTGCAGGTGACAGAATGGTATTTGGATGGGTGCATTAGTGTTGTGGAAATGGCTGGGCGTGTAGCCTGTTAGTGTGTGTAGTTGTTTGGGCGCTCCACCACTGTAAGGATGTCGGCCAGGTGAGGCCGCAGGTGGGCTCTGGGAGCCGGTAGTAGTTGTTGTGGATGGGGCCCGAGGATCCGGAGGCCGGACCCGGGTAGCCCAGTGCCGGAGGGCACCGAGTGGGGTGACAGAGCCAGGAGGGGCTGTCCCCAGTTAGATAGGTTAGGGTGAGGAGCTAGGTAAGCTCGGGTGGCAACTCCAGTGGTGGAGGTGTGCAGGTGGGTAGACCTGTTGGGAGAGCTAGACGTCGCAGCCCAGAAATTGTGCGAGGGCACCGGGAGATGAATCGGGGGAGTGAGACCCCAAATTGAGAAGCACCACAGTTTGGTCAATGGGAATTGGTTTTTAGAACCCATAGTGTAAGTTGGCCAATGGATTGGCAGGGAGAGACCCCGGGTAGTGTAAAGTGTGTTAAAGTCATTTAGAAAATAGTTAGGATGAAGGATCTCCTCGCACCATCTGCATCCACTCACCTGAGGTGACAGGTACTCCACACCATGCCATGTTTTGATTATTTTTATGATGCAAATGTTTGGATTGTGAGACGCATCATGACGTGGGTGTGACATTGTGCGTAATTCCATCTCTCCCTCCTTATGAGGATTGATGATGAATTGGTGATGGCAAATTTTGAAGTAGAGGGATTGTGGTGACGAATTTGGTATAGGGGAAATATGGGGAAGACGTGACAGTAGTGACGAATTGGTAATGTGTAGATTTTGTACCTATGGGGTAAGGGCAAGGGCAAGGGTAGGGTAGGTGACAGGGGGGTGACGTACGGTAGGGACGAGCTTTCTCACTTCGCCCTCCGTACGCATTTCACCTTGCATTGCCTTATTGACGTGTACCCTTGTGACCTTACCCCTCGCTCAATTGTCTTTCTTTTGTCTCCCACATGACCTGTGCGCCATTGGGTGCCGATGGGAGCGTGCGTGAGGTGGCCATTGTGCGCCCGAGATTCCCAGAACCAGCATGCATTGCGTTGATGTACCACTGTATGGACCGCTGTTCTGCGGCCAAGTACCACTTGATGGACCCCAGGTTCTGGGGCAGGGCACCTCTGTTGGAGACCGGCCATAGTGGCCAGGGAATCTTGCTTGCGGACCTCGGTAAGGTGGCACCTATGCCAAACAGGTGGACCACCCTTAGTTGGCCCCTGAGGCCCTAAATAAAAATGGACACAAGTTGTGCTTTTTATTATTTCCAACTAGGCCGCATGAAGCCAGAAGACGTCGGGAAGAACATCAGCCCAGCAGAGAAAGAGAAGACCACCACCAGTTGTTTTGTTGTGTTTATTATGAACCATGGTGACTGCGCACCGGGTGGTGCTTTTGGTGCTTTGTGGTGCTTTTGGTGCTTTGTGGTGCTTTTGGGTGCTTTGGTGGTATTGGTACTGGTGCATCGATGCAATGCGTGCTGTCTCCTCCCTCCCAACAGGAATTTCTTTCTCTTGTTCCCTAAAAAAAAAATAATAATAAAAAAACACACAGGTCCTGGGTTGCGTTGTAAATAAGAAATCACGTCATTGTAAATAATGCTCCCCACCGTAAATGTATAGTTTGAGAATAATTCCGTAATTCGGTTAGCTGTGGGCTTGAGTCTGTTAGACAGGGTGCAATGCAATAGGGGGACATACTTATTTGTGTTTTAAAATTGTCACACTCAGGGTCAGGTTAATTGTAGAGGGAATTACACCTACGTGTCACACTAAGTTAAAGTTTAGTAGGCCCGAGCACGGGCCTGAAGAAAGGAGGGTGCAGTGTAACGATTTTGAGAAGTGTGTAACGAATTTGAGAAGTGTAACGGTTTTTGAGAAGTGTAACAATTTTGGAGGAAGTGTAACGAATGTGGAAACGTTACAATGTGAACGTTACAAAAGTATGGTAACATCCTGTTAATGTAAATAATGGTCGCAGCCGTCCTCCTAGTTAATTCCATGAAACTTACACGCAGGTCACGATATATCTTTCAAATAGTGTATTTCCTTATTCCATGTAGGCTAAATATGTGTTTCCCACTAGATTGACTTTGCATTGTATCAAACAAAATAAGCGTAGGCCCTTCCAATTTCCCCAAAACCTCCCTTCCAATTGCCTTCCGCATTTTGGGCGGTTTTCTTCAACCACCATTGGCCACGAGGTAGGGTTGGGGAAGAAAGGCGTGTCTCCACCTCGTCATAAGGGGGGAGGAGTGAGCCAGCCCTAACAGCCAATCAGCACCGCGGTGAGCGACCCGGTAGGCGTGCCCTCGGAGCCGGCGGCTTGATTTCGCCCGAGGTGATAAAAGCAACTGTAAGGGACTGCTTTAAGAGATGACCCTGGGAGATGAGCAAAGAGGCTGCACCAAGAGGAGCGGTGAGATGCGAAACGCTCCAAGCCAAAGAGGAGAGGTACTCGGCAAGGAAACCAGCTTTGGAGAGACGCGCTGAAAGGAGGGAGACGGCTCCACCACAAGAAGAGGAGCAGGTGTGCCGAACCAGCGCGTGACGTCTACCGCAGCGGATACACGACGGAGGGTTTCCCGCCAAAACCGCAAGGAATTGCGAGCTGCTGCCTCCCGACTTTGCCTCCCTCTCAAGCAATCCACCTCAAGCCCTACCTGCCTGCAATATCCCCTGTGTAAGTGTGAACGTCCTGTCCTGCTCGTTGTCTTGGGGCTAAGTAAAAATGAATAGTGTAAGTTAACGATTCGCTGTGTTACTGCTTCTTCCATCCATTGCTTGTGTGTGTATAATAAATCTGTTCTTCCTCCGTATTCCTCTTCTTCTTCTTTTTCATTCTCTTTCGGTCGCTTTAGAGGTTTCCCGATTGAATATCTGTGGGGCGATCTGGTCAACGTCGGGTGGAATCGGGTTCTAATCGGGGAGTAACTGTTCGGACGCGGTTAAATACACCACCGCTCGGTCAATATAACATCTAAAGCCGCGTCTGTAACAATATATATATATATACATACATACATACATACACATATACTGCATGCGTGTGTGTGACTTAGGGTGCAAGCACCACAAGGCCTACTCTTTTTGAAAATCTGTAATGTCCACAAGCAAGTGACGGGTACACAGCAGGTAGATGCAGGTAGCCAGACAGCTGGCTGAATGCCCTCTTCGTAAAGACAGTTTTCTGTAGAATACAGCGCCCTGCTCGCACCAGGATGGCAGTTTGGATTTGGATTTGGATCCTATTTCATTGCAAATGGAACTCAGAGAAGACAACTCAAATCATGATGAAAAACAAGACCAGCACAGTGTCTATGTACAGAAATAAGATCATGGGTAAGACATTGTATATCGTTACTTTTGACGGAAGGTTGAGGTTGATCAAAGGTTGCCAGTACATAGTGGAGAAAGAAAAACGTACTATGTGCACACAGAAGGGTTAAACGTATTAAATGTCACAGAATGAAAAACAATGCGGACATGAGCATCCAATTTGGTTCATCACGCGTTTCGAGATGGGGTGTTCCTTCTTTACAATGTATTTGTTGTCGAAACGGTTATTCATGATGCATTTGGTGTCGAATAGGAGAAATGAACAGCGCATGCATGCTGACAGCAAATGGAGTGCTGGTTTTCCCAAATCCAAAGCTCCAAGGTAATGTACTCCTCCAAATTTACATCAAACATGACAATGACAATGGTTTAAACAAACATCAAATGTAAATAAATGCTCGGAATAAGTGATATACAGATTTTGCGGAGCACAGAATTTTGAGTTAGCAAATTATCTTAAAGGTATTAGTATTGTATTGCTAGAAACTCACTATTGATAAGACTATTGTTCCACTGGATGTGGATATTCCATTTTTTTTTAGCTCGTCCACACGCTCAGCGGGAGATGGGGTTTTGCAATCGCTTGTGTATGTGTTTGTCTGTGTGCTTATGTGTGTTTATGTGTATGTTTGGGTGTTTGTGTGTGTGTTGTCTGTGTGTTTGTGTGTGTGTGTGTGTGTGTGTGTGTGTTGTGTGTGTTTGTGTGTTCGCGTTTGTGTGTTCGTGTTTGTGTGTGTGAGTTTGTGTGTTCGTGTTTGTGTGTGTTTGTGTGTTCGTGTTTGTGTGTGTGTTTGTGTGTTCATGTTTGTGTTTGTGTGTTCGTGTTTGTGTGTGTGTTTGTGTATTCGTTTTTGTGTGTGTGTTTGTGTGTTCGTGTTTGTGTTTGTGTGTTTGTGTGTGTGTTTGTTTGTGTTGTGTACTTGTGTGTGTGTATGGGTGTGTTTGTGTGTTCGTGTCTGTGTGTGTTTGTGTGTGTGTGTGCGTGTGTGTGTGCATGTACGTGTGTGACCCACTCCCACCCCCACCCCCCCCCCCCCCCCCCGTGTGTGTCTGACCCACTCCCCCATGTGTTTGTGTGTGACTCACTCCCTGGTGCAGTGTGCATGATGTGGGAGGGATGAGCAAGGGGAGGGAGAGGATTTGAGCTCTTGAAGTTACAATTTACATGAGATGTGATGGCACATTTCAAACTGTATTTCCCATGTGCACGCACATGCATTCACATGTTATCAGAAGTAAATATATTGTGTAGATTACATCATTTGTAGATTTGTTAAATTGCCAGCAACCATTTTGTAAAACTGAATGTGCAGCAACTAAATGAAGATGTCCAAATGTCACACACGTCCATGCCCGTGGGATTCCCATGGGAGACCCCACTCGTAGATATATATATATATATATATATATATATATATATATATATATATATATATATATATATAATGAAATAGACCGACACAGACAAATTAGAACAATGAGAGACAATAAACTGTACGGATATGGACAAACTGCAGGAAGACGAGTGCTGAGATAGCCAGTGATAGATGGGAAGGCAATTCACCCACTAAGCCAATCAGGAAAAGGCAACACCAAAAACCTCACAAACCCAAATAAATAAATACAAATCTAATATCCAGCCTCAGAGGATAAATAATCTCTCGGAACTAGTTCCGGCCACACACTCATTGGCCATCCACCAAATGGTGCATTAATTACCCTTGTGTCCTAATTTTTCTTACATTTCTCCAGTTTGTAGACAACATGATTGCAGAGAAACAACATTTGTTGAAAATCCTTTGACGTGGCTTGGAGTCACCATGCTGCTTGTTCATCCTGTAAATAACTGCACAATGCACTGAAGGAAAGTGAGCTGCAGCTTACAATGTCATTGCAGTCAATCTTACACCATACCTGTCTGGTGGAGATACTGGGCCCATGAGGAAAACGCATGAAAACCTCACTGTCACCTTCAGCCATGGAGGATCAGGGATTTCAGCCCAATAACATTCCAGGTTTATTTTCAACAATGCAATCCATTCTGCACACGCTCAGATCCATTTTACACATGCCAAACATCCTCCAGAAGGTAAAAAAAAAAATCTTCCATTACCCGCTCACTTGAAAACTAGCAAGTAATTTTGTACTCGGTATATTTGTCAGCAATGTTAAGTTAAAAACAAAAGCAACTCAAACTAGATATCTGCAATCCACATTGCGTGTGCCAGGCCTAAGTTTCCCCCGGGCCCACAATCCATCGATGGCATATTCTTTTTGGACCGCCATATGACCTTGACCTTCAACATTTATGGATAGATTGTAAATTAAGAAAATGTGGTCCCATCTACAAACTATCCATAAAACTCAACATCATCAAAATCGGAGAAAAGTTATTCTAGTTACGCTAAAAAGTTAATTGTTTTTCGTTAATTAGGCCACAAGCCAAAAAAAGTAGGTCAAGTGCACAAAATAAGTATCAGGTGCACGACCTCAGTGCAGGTACACCAATATGATGCAAGAACATCTTGGAAGGCCAAGTGGACTTTGAGATTCCGCATGGGCAAAGTTGAGCGATGACAAAAACACTTTTTTTCATACCGCCGTTTGACCGTGACCTTTAACCTGGAAGGGTACGATTTAATTTAAGTGCAAATGCGACTTGGTCTAGGCCAGGGGTCGGCAACCTTAGGCACGCGTGCCACCATTGGCACGCGGCAGCGCAATCATTGGCACACTGGCGAAAGCAGTGCCCTCTCCGCTGCATGCCAAATCACTTCTTGAACAGCCATTGGCTGTTGCGCGTGTTGCACTATAATAGTATTCCGGTGTGATTGTGCAGGGTGATGAGGTAGATGGATCAGAGCAGAGTCACCATTCCAATTCCAAATTCTTTCACTGGAATAATTAATCAAAGATGCACAACATGAGATGCCGGCCTGGCGCATTCAAACACAATATTCGCGGCAACAGGATGTGCTGTAAGAACAGTGGTGTTGTTCACAGCAGATGGTCCGAGGCTGCATCTCCACTCATTATTATTATTCGGACTGGTTTCTGAGTTTTAATATTAATCTCATCATTATTCTGAATTGTATAATAATCGTAGATATAAAATAGGAGATGTAGGCTTGGTGCCTTCCGATACGCCGTTCATGGCAACCTGAGGTGCTGTAAGAGCAACTGTTGTTAACATCCGGTGGTCAGCGGTTGCATCTCCACTCTTTATCATTCAGGCTGCCTTCTGCGTTTTAATATTAATCTCGTCATTATTTTGAGTTTTTTTTATGGGGTGGTAGTAATGAAAATGGGGGTAGTAGTTTTTCTCGTAACACGCGGCCTGTCTTATTTAGTTTGATTGACGGTACGGCCTCCCGCTCACATTTACCACAGGAATTGCAGTGAAGCGGTTCAGGTTCGGTAAAAAAAAACACCTTTAGAGGCCATTTTTCCCCGCAAGCGGGGGTTGGCCTTTTTCGGGGACCGTGGTTGTTGTTGTTTTTTGGTCCCCTTTTTGAAGCAATGTTTTACGGCCGGATGCCCTTCCTGCCGCCAACCCTGTTTGTCGCCTTTTTACGACACACAGGGAATTACCAGTGAACTGGTACTCAAGGTTCGGTAGATGTTCGGTAAATGTTTCTTTAAAATGTTGTTGCAATGCATATGGCCTATATGGATGGAATAAAATTCCATGTCTGTTGGAAATATTTTTTTGATGTGGTGTCATAATTAAACTTAATGTTGAACTTAATGTTGATATGGCACACGAATTAACAAGAACATTTCAAACTGGCACTTCATGTCAAAAAGGTTGCCGACCCCTGGTCTAGGCTATGTAGAAAGGGCAACTTCGTTCTGATAGGAGAAACCTTCGTCGAGTTATGGTGGAAAATATTAACTTGTCTATAATTAGGTCATGACCTTATATTAGGTCAAGGTCATATCAACACCGCGTACTTTGTATTCCCATTACTAATGCAAAATTTAATTTTGAAAGTCCCAGCTGGCTCCGAGACACAGCTCGGACATTGGCAGAAAAAATAGTAAGAAATAAAAAGTAAACAATTTAAGAATCCTAAACGGTGGTTTAGTACTCAAAGGGGGTGACAGGATGGCCGAGAAGTACGCACACTCGCCTCTAAGTTGTCCAGTCTCCCTCGGATGGACATTAAACTGGCGTCTCATCTGCCGGCATTCGTTGGTGGACGTTAAAGATCCCATTCTTGGGGTCGGACATCCGGACACTTGTATGCTGGTGTCCGCACTTCCGCCCAGCAACCAGCATGAAGGGGCAAACAACCGGTGGTTTGCTTGAAGCCAGCTTCAAGGGGAATACGTTATGTCCTAATCAGACAGATACATGGAGTTTCAGATTTTTCGGATAAAAATTTAAATTCAACCAATTATGGCTGGAATACCACTTCACCAATGACATCATTATTATCACTCTACACACCCCATTGTGAGTTGATGACATTTGCCAAGTTTAACGTTTTTGTCGTTGAGCGGTTTCGGAAATGATGTCCAAAAGTTTTCCTTGAATCCAATATGACTGCCATACTATGTGACATATGATGTCCTAGTCATCAATAAGATATTCTCCATGGGGAGTCCCTCCCACCTTCAAAGTTCGCCTCGATTAGCAAGAGGTTGCACAGGAAACATATTTTAAAAACAAAAATACATAATTGTGAACATACACAAACAGACAGACACACACACAGACAGACAAACACAGATAGACACGCACATAGACAGACAGTCACACACACAGACAGACAGATCCACACACACACCGACAGGCAGAAACACACATAGACAGACAGACAGACACACACACACACACACACACACACACACACACACACACACACACACACACACACAACACTCACAGACACACGGATAGACATGCACATAGGCAGGCACACAAACAGATAAACAGTCACACATACACACAGATTGGTGTGGGGTGTTGATGATTAGGGGTGGGAGGGTTGAGGAGTTGAGGTAGGGGGAGGGGAGGTTGAGGACTTTTTGAAGACTTGGGTTTGGGTGGAGTGGGGCGGCGTTGAAGACTCGGAGCAAAGAGGGCATTTGAAGACAGGTTCGGAAGGGGTTTGAAGACAGGGTGGGGAGGGGTTTGGAGTCTTGGGATTTGGAGGGGCTTGAGAATTTGGGGTTGAGTGGGGAGAGGGGAGGGAGGGGAGGTTGAGGACTTGGGTGGGTGGATGTGGGTTGAGAATTTAGGGTTGGGAGGGGGGTTGAGGATCTGGGGTTGAGAGGGAGGTTGAGGATCTGGGGTAGGGAGGGGTGGAGTACCTGGGAATGGGGGAGGGGTGGGTTGAGGATTTGGAGTTTGGACGAGGGTTGAGGATTTGGAGTTGGGATGGGGGTTGAGGATTTGCGGTGGGGAGGGGGAGCAGGTGGGTTGATTCCTTGGGATCGGGAGAGGGGTTGAGGATTGGAGTTCAATGTGGAAAGGGGGTTGGGTTGACGACTTGAGTTGGGTGGGGGTGTGGGTTGAGGATTAGGGTTGGGAGGCTTGAGGACTTGAGGTGGGAGTGGGGGGAGAAAGGGGGTTGAGGACTTTTTGAAGACTTGGGGTTGGGTGGAGTGGGCGGGGTCGAAGACGGCGCAGAAAGGGCATTTGAAGACAGGGTGGGGAGGGGTTTGGGCTCTTGGGATTTGTAGGGGCTTGAGGACTTGGGGTTGAGTGGGGAGAGGGGAGGGAGGGTAGGTTGAGGACTTGGGTGGGTGGATGTGGGTTGAGGATTTAGGGTTGGGAGGGGGGTTGAGGATCTGGGGTTGGTAGAGGCAGGTGGGTTGCGTACTTGAAGTCACATTCTATGTTACACAGAATATCCATGGCTACCTGCTAGTCAAAAATAAAACGTAAAGTGTGCAATTAACATCATTTAAGCATAACATACACATAACTTTATAATGAACTGAGTATGCCAGTAACTTGTATGCACATGTGATTAAAAAGGATGGAATGAAAACCAAGCAACCATAGGTTGGCAACAATTGCACTGGTTTGGTGGGCCTCCTTGTGAGGGAACTCATGTTATTATTATTGTTAATTGCAGTATTTGTAAGCTCCATTGCATGTCATCACAATTGAAATTTCCAGCAACATTAATTCACCTCTTTTGAACCCAAGAATGATAAATGACATCTCAGAAAGGACGAAGCGAGTGGGAGAATTAGATATCCTCAAGATGGATCCATTTGCAGTAACAAGTGAAAAAGGAAATGGAAGAGCAGAAAATGTCAAATGACAAATGAACGCACCCCAAATCTCAGTCCTCTTCTTCTTCTTCATCCTATTCACTTGACTTTAACATCTTGCAGCATTATTTTTAATGTCAAGCATGCCCAAGTTAACCTGCCAGCGACACTCGACCGTGCAATTTCGAGCTTCGTATAAAGGTCCAAATTAATTACCAAAGCAATTACACGCTGATTACAATGCACCTGAGTCTCATAGTCAGGCTCAGGTGTCTGAGAGCATGCCTGCTGGGGAGTCGTTGCCAAATTTGGAGGCATATGTCACACCTGGTCTGAAGCCAGGTTTACAGGCACAGGAGGAGGGAAAGGCATGTTTGAGGGAATCATTGCATATGTCTGTGCAGATGTTTATGGCCATAAAGACGTATATATGGACACATGATGGTTAAGAATGTCCAACATCGAATCAATCCCGGCCAGGAACATTCGGTTATCTGCCTCATCTGATCCGATCCACACGGTGGGTGTAAACCATGAAGTTACAACGAGGCTCCACCATCAATCCTATCTATGTATATCAACAGCAAATGATTTACAATATGGAGAGAGCAGCAATCGGAAAGTGGACTGTTGTGCTGCACATACAACAGCCAAGAAGAAGGGGATTCTCAATGTGTGTGTGTGTGTGTGTGTGTGTGTATGTATTGTCACGTCGCTGGGGATTAAGATCCTCAATGACGGATAGCCGAAACGAGCTTTAACTCTGAGGCGTATTTCGAAACTTGGCGGGATTATCTTTGGCGTGCGCAGGAGAGGCCCAAAGCCTTATCGGATCGGACGGCCGCCACAGGGTTTTTGTTCCTCGAACACACAAACAAATAAACACAAATAACAAGGAAAATCCACAAT
>NC_136271.1:99243046-99336458 GCF_964187855.1 Myxine glutinosa
AAAGCTTTGTATGTGGTGAGGAGCTCAGAAGTGGCCAAAAAGGACTTCGCATGACGGAGGATGCCCAGTCAGCGACTGGCTTTGGAGACCAGCTTGGAAATGTGGTTTTCCCAGGAAATATCATGGCAGATAGTGAGACCCAAAAGCTTGAGTGACAGAATTTCTTCAAAGAGGATTGTTGAGAAAGTAGATTGGAGGGTTGTCCAGTCGGTCTTTTCGCAGAGACAAAGTGAGAGTGTGAGATTTGCCAGGATTGAAAGACATGTTCCACTTGTTTGACCAGTTTGTGATGTTATCCAGGTCTGCAGAGAGTGAAGAGGCTGCTGCCTGCTGATCTGATGGTTGAGATATGGGAGCGGTAGAAATTCGAGTCATCAGCAAAGAGATAGAGGATTTTCAAATGTCTAAAATTCTCAATTTTCATCTCATTTACTTGAAATTTGAATAGGGTTTTCATATCAGCTTAGTGAATTCAACCACCAATTATATTTGAGGTCAACATAGGCCAAATTTCTAAAATTGTCAATTTTCATCCTATTAACTTAAAATTTGAAGACGATTTGCATATCAGGTCACTACCACCAATTATTTTTGAGGTCAAAAGGATGCTCTACTGAGTGCCATTCTACTTTGTTCTCTTTTGCCAAGTGTCGCTCTATGAGTGATTTTTCATTTTCTTGTTTGTTTGTGCGGGCAGTATCTCAGCCATTCTTTGAGCTAGGAAGCTGAAATTTGGGCACAATTGTGAGTATGAGCTTTTATATTTTTTGATTCATTAATTACTTACTTAATTATTTTCGATTTATTAAGTACTTATTTATTTTCTTCCTCATCTGGGCAATATGTCAGGCACCTTTTGGCGTCCCGGCAATGCCGCAGGGTGGATGATACGTTATTTATTTATTTATTTATCATGGGGGCAGTGTAATTTGAATGCATCTGTCCTTGTTTCTTTACCTTTTTCGAAATATATATATATATATATATATCGATGTTCTCCGACTGATTTACAAATATTATATAATAAACTTTATAGGCGTACTCACATTATAAAGGTACTCTACATACTTTATAGACGATCTAACATTCTAACTAGGACATACTGGCAAACGTGTCTGTTGGCCCTGCCCACATCATGCTGATTGACAGTTGTAGTCCCACCCACCCCTTTGCTCCCTTGCTATTTTTTTATTATTATTTTTTGTATGCAAGATCGAGGCTCATGTAAGAACTAACATCAATCACAAAAAAGGGACACACAAAACATACAATAAAGGGAGGGGGAGACAACATGGGGAGAGAGAGAAGCACACAAGCACGACAGTAACAGAACACAGCAGGAACATCGGGAGATCTCTGGAAGGGAGAGGGTTTGGGAGGAAAAGGAATGCAGTTTTGTGTAATCCTTTTAAACTATTACAATTACGATAGCAAAGGATGCTGCAACAAGTAAAACTCTGTCGGATGGTACCAGCGGCATTGGCATTGAGAGAGGCAGCTCGAAAATCCACCATCTGAAGATGATTATTGTGATGATGAAGGAGAACAAGCTTTGCCGGTTTTACCATCTCGGTTTTTTTTTTAACTTTTTGAACTTTTACCAAAGTCTGGAGTACTGAAAAGTGTTCCCTGCCTCCACAATCAACTGAACAGACCAGGTAGGTTCTCATATGTAGCGAAAACGACTTTTTATAGAAGATACTCAAACCTTTGTTTTGTATTTTGTGGATAGGACCGACATTTTTTTTTTCTGTGCCATCCCTGCATAGAGAGCCCTAGCGCACTCGCTGATTAGATGGATCAAGATCTAATTATGCCAGGTGTTGGTTTAACGGATAAGGTAGCTGGCCTGAGATTCTTATTGTCCTGAGTTTGAGCCCCTGTCAATCCGTTGAATTAACACCAGCTGGGTTGACTCAACCTGTAATCCTTCCGAGGTCAGCAAAATGAGTACCAGCTTACTGGTAATGGGGGCACTGCATCAGCAGCTCAGCCAAACCCCCAGGAAATGATTCTGTCAAGCAGCCCCAGGCTGCACACAAACAACCAGGATTGAAATGGGAGTTGAACCTGGACTGAGACCTCTCAGGGATGTGCATATTCTAATAGCGTAATTCCTATCCTGCAAATCCTTCGGAATTCAAATCAGTGGGCTTCATCCAAACACTCCATTGAAAAACCTTTCATGGAAACACAATTTATTAAAGTCCTTTGATTAATTTGGTGAAATTTTACCAATTCATGATCATATCCAATGCATATCACACTTTTATTTCGCAATAATTCAGGATATCCTGATATAACTTGGATTTTTTGTTATAAAAATATTATATTATCTTACAAGTCTCAATGAAGAGATAATAATAGATAACTGAAAACCCGATTTTAAACACTGACAATTACTAGATCTGATCCTTATCAAGTTTGTCATTTGACATCCTTTGAAGAAAATGGAACCAATAAGGAGGAAAGGCAGCATAATTAATTTTGTTGCAATTTCTGTAGAAAAGAGGGCACATTTTACCCACTGGGAGTCCCTGATTGGCCGTTAAACACATGTAATGTAAATATGCAACTTCACAACCAACCAGGGACCCACAATGGGGGATAAACATGGCCGCCTCGGCGGACATTAAAGAGAAATTCAAAAATCAATAACCACCAGATCTGGTACTTATCTCGCTGATTTAACGACGAGTTCAGTTTCCCTTTTCTAGTCTGTCACAAAGTTTGGTTGGCTCTCTGGACCGGCACACAGCAGGTAGAGATATTTTATAGGCCTACAGGGCGTACCTGTCGGTCGCTTCACTGACAGATTTAACCAAAAGACATCATGTTATACTTCACAAACATATATTGCATGTCTATCTGTGAATGTCAGTGAGGATGTAAAATGAAGTGTTGTTATTGTTGTTGTTATTGTTGTATAACTCAGAGAGTTCTCTCGAACAAGCCTGCGGCACGGAGATGGCCGATTGATCTCCCAGGAGTGACCCAGAGATGAGAGAGAGATGAGAGATGAGAGATGAGAGATGAGAGATGAGAGATGAGAGATGAGAGAGAGAGAGAGAGAGAGAGAGACTTGACTTTTATGTGCTTTTATTATAAAAGTATCAAAACACACTTGGAAGAACACCGCAAAATTTTTTACAAGAAAAAGAAAGTTGTACAAGCAAAAAGGATGTATATACATGTATATGTGGACATTGAGCGTAAGTATAATTTACAAAAGCAAACTCAACACCTCATCTGTAAAACAATCGTCGTTCACACTGCCGACACTTATCCGGGCCGATACTATTCCTTTGAAGCAAAACAGCACATTTTCATCTCTGCCACTCAATTTGATCTTCCTAGTTTTATATATTGCGAGTTTAGCAATTCCGCACAGAAGATTCAAGAAAGGGACCGCTGTCTTGCTCTTGGTGCTCCTTTCAATGCCATACACAAAAATTGCAACAGAAAAAACAAACAAATTTATAAAAGAACTGTTGGAGGAAACAAAAAAGGGGTACCAATCTCTTACATTTCACGAAAGCATGGGTCACATTTTCAGCCTCTTCACAAAAAGGACAAACATTCAGTACATCAGGATCAAACTTATTAAGTAAGTATTTGGTGACCAGGGCCTGATGAACTAGTCTCCAATTTAAGTCTCCGGTTCAACCTAAAGTTGGAGACCTATACATCTCTTTACACACTGGAGATAGGAACGAACTAGCCGGAATGATCTCATCCCACCGATTTTTTAAAGGTTTTGTGAAACCCGGTATAAGCACCTCTTGGCATATCCCATAAATAACTTTTTTTCCCATCACATGGAACACACCGCAACCATCTGACTTTGAGAAGACACACTGTTGTTTTTTTGAGGTGACTTGGAGCTCGGGGAAATAGAGACGAGAGTCCACCACTTCATCTGCCCCAGTCCACCCGATATTTAATTCCCTGAAAGTTTTAATCACAACTCTCAAAACTTTGTCCACCATTCTAGATGACCGAACCCCCACTTTTGATGTGAGAGAACCGGTGGATAACCAACCATTTATGGAAGGCTTCATCAGGTCTCGCACTCTGTTTATTCCATTACAGGTGAAGCAATGCATAAATGACCTGGAGGTTGAAATTTCAGGGAATAAAGGATTCAGGACCAATGGCTCATGCATATATTTTTTTGCATCGTAGGACACCTCTAATCGTTGTATTCCAAGGACTTGCCAGGCATTCAGAAGGCTCTGATGAAACTCGGGGAGCAGAGTCGTGTTGACATGCTGCAGGTCCATGAGGAAGAGCTCTCGGTCATACTTCAACCCATCTGCTTCCTGCAGCCAAGCGTTTGTGAGAGGCCGCCACGGGACACACTCACCATACAATAAACGCTTTATCGTCAACATGCGGAAAGCCATTATCCGACTCGGAACATGTATCAAGCTTTGGCCACCTGCATTTCGGGGTCTGCACACCGTGTCTGGTCCAAGCCAATGGTGGCCTCCCCAGAAAAACTGAGTTAGAACCCTCTGAATGCCTGTGACCAAGTATCTCGGAGGTTGGAGGGGGATAACTTTATGCCAAATAAAAGGAACCACCAGGTTATTTATTATTGTCACCCTTGCCTTAAGCGATAGAAGGTGGTGCAACCATTTCCATCTAGCCAGTTTCTGCTTAATTCTTTCCAAGAAACCCTTCCAATTTTTTTGTTCATATGCTTGGACTCCGAGAAATAACCCTAAATATTTAAACCCCTCTTTGTTCCACTGCATTCCTCCTGGTAACACAGGCAGAGCTGAGGAAGGTGGACTGGGGCCCACCCATAAGGCAACACTTTTGTTCCAATTTACTTTTGCCGTGGAGGCGAGCTCAAACTGGGACAGACATCGAAAGACCTCACCCACATCATTTTGGCTGGAAACAGCAACACAAATGTCATCCGCATAAGCTGAAGTAACCATTTTGTGGTTTTTTGTTAAGGAGACTCCTTCCACTGAGTTTCGGAGCAAAGCTAGTAAAGGTTCGACCGAGAGACTGTATAGCATTCCTGAAAGCGGGCAGCCCTGACGGATGCCTCGCTGAAAGGGAAAAGGGCAACATAAGCTGTTGTTTACCTTCAACAGACAGGATGCATTTTCATACAACAACTTAACATAGGAAACAAAATTTTGTCCAAAATCTGCTCTCCTTAGTACAGCAAACAAAAAAGAATGGTCAACACTGTCAAAAGCTTTTTCTTGATCTAAAATAACCAAACCAAAACCATGAGATGTAGGACAACCGAGACTGATCAAGTCTCTCACCAAAAAAATGTTATCGTAAATAGAACGCTCAGGAACACAATAAGACTGATCAATATCAATCAAAAGGGGGATGACTTCCTTTAGTTTAGACGTATCGCGAGCGCCTTCGACAATATTTTATAGTCCGTATTTAGGAGTGACACAGGCCGCCAATTTGTGACGTCTTGCAAGTTCCCTTTTTTTGGAAGGAGACACAAAACTGACCTCCGGCAACTTAGTGGCAATTCACCTTGTTCAAGGCTATCATGAAAGATGTCAAGTAGAGTAGAGCCTAGGATGTCCCAAAAGGCCTTGTAAAATTCAACTGGGAGGCCGTCAAGTCCAGGGGCTTTCCCATCTTGAATTCCTTTAAGAGCAGCAGTAAGTTCTCCGAGAGAGATGCCAGGCTCCAGTTGTTGTTGCTGGTCTTCAGACAGAGATGGGAGCAGTTCAAACATCCCGTTTCTGTTTTCCTGGTTCACAGTTCTCAAGGCAAACAGCTTTGAATAAAAGTTTCGTAATTCATCCTTGATGTCACTTTGAGAAGACAGAAGCGCACCGGCAGAAGAGCGCAAAGCGTGAATTTGTTGAGGGATCTTGGCTGTCTTTTCCAAGTTGAAAAAGTCTTTGTTTGGTTTGTCAAGTTGGATATTGTCCATTCGCAGTCGGACGAAAGCACCAGATGCACGCTCTCTCACCATTTCAGCCAGTAGTGTTCTTTTCTCTGACAACTGCTGGACATTTTCGTTGGACATTCCAGATTCCTGCTCACAATAAAGTATATCGTTTTTTAAGGCAGTTATCACACCGAGTGTGTTACAGGTATTATAACGACAGTATTGCTGGCAAAAACACTTAATTTGGGATTTTGTGCAATCCCACCATTGCCTTAAATTTAGGTAGGAAAACTTTTGCATTTCACATTCCTTCCATACCATTCTGAATGCTTCTTTGAAATGCTCACTTTGTAAAAGTTTGACATTGAAAGTCCAATATGCACTTCTACACACGTGATGAGGTAAGCCACATACAACAACAACCATGTGATGATCAGAAAAACCAGACGGCCATATATAAGAATTCTTGACAAGATTTACCTTATCATGGTTAACATAAATTCTATCCAAACGAGCCATTGTCAAAAGATTTATTGCGGCACAAACCCACGTGTACTGCCGGATGTTAGGGTTCTGTACCCGCCACACATCCACAAGTTGAAATTTTTTAATGAGCTGTGCCAAAGGCCTTGCACTCGGTGGATGAGGCTCAGGAGTGTTTCTATCAAGTTGTGGGTTGAGGGTACAGTTGTAGTCTCCCCCCAAGCAAACCAACATGGACAGGTCAATAGTGCTTTAAAAACCTGCTAACTTGTGAAGAAAAGCACTTCTTGCAGAGTTAGCTGCAAGCTACATTAGTCATGCAATGCGTGCAAGTCGTGCAATACATTAGTCGTGCAAATCTTTTGGTTACTGCTGACAAACTCCACAGATAGTAAATGGCCCTTGCAAATTTCTCTACATCTGATCTCCGACGGCTGGAGTCTAGGATGTAAGACTACTGCAACACCAGCCTTGGCATCAACGAAAGCACTGGAGAAAAAGTGACAACCTTTAAAGATATTACGCCACTCAACCTCACAAGACTGATTTGCATGTGTCGCTTGTAACATCAGCACATCAATTTTTTCATTCTGAAACATTTGAAACACCTGGAGGCGACGCACACAACTGCGACCACCGTTGATGTTTAAGGATGCTACTTTTATCTCCACTCTGTTAACTATTCATAAAGTTCCTTGCCCGCTCGAGTTACACATTTTCTTAGCCTCTGGAATTGAGGTTCTGACATGTTAACCTGATAAGGTTCACGAATCATGTTCTTTGCAGTCAAAATAAAATCATGCAGATTCGGAAAGTAGTCTTTGATTTTTACATGTCTTTTCCTGAACGTTTCTTCAAGGAACTTGATAACATTTTCTTGAGAAACCATGGTGATGGTATTGTCATCACCCGCCTCACTCTCTTGAGCACTTAAAGCACTAAATAGTGGAGTAGAGGAGGTTTCATCAGAATCAAGTGCTTCGTCTTGATCTGCACCTTTTCCTACTATTTGTTGAACACTTAGTTTTGGAAACAGCAATTCTACAGGGTCAAGGACCTCCGTGCTCTTTGCAGACCCTTCCAAATTTTCCATATCCCCAGTGGCTATAAGTATGTCCCCCAGATCATCATCCCTTTCATTTTTATCTGCCAGGGAAGGGTTAACGTTATCCTCACAGTCGCAAGGACTTTCCCCTTTATCTATTTTTTCCTCACTAGCAGATCCAGCTGCTAACTCGTCTGAGCGAGTTTGGTTATCAGGACAAGGACTTACCACATCCTGAGAGAATCGACTATTTTCCGGGTCATACTCAATCTCAGCAAGTGGTGCAAGCGAATCTTCCTCACGTACATACACTTCCGGTACCATCTCCATTACCGCCAAGGAGTTTCCGGTGTAGGCCTCACCCTGGAGGTCCTGTGAGCCTGACACGATCTGAATCTTATTTTGTTTTTCTTCAGAATCACAGGATTCATCACTTGAACGCTTCTGACCTTTTTTCCTGGTGTCCGCTACCGATACTTCCATGTTAACGTCCGCACTGTCGTGTACAGTGGACGAAATGGGAGAGGGTTCAACCACTTTAATTCCCACCTTAAATGGAGGAGCGGGGTTAGTCACCTCACGTTCTAGATCTATCACTTCCCCCCCCCCACCCCCCCGGTCGGGGTGGTCGGGTCTGGCGCTTCGCTCACCGCAGTCGGTGCGATGGGTGGATTAACCACTCGATCCGCCTCCTCCCCTTCATTGTGCGGTGAAGAGGAGTCGCTCCTCACCAACCCTCTGCTTTCCGGCGGTGTACCCGCATTGGGGCAGGCACTCCTCACATGCCCGTAAGCTCCACACCCGAAACACGTCATAGCCTCTGAGGAGGCATACATTTTGTATTCAAAGCCGTTGATTTTCACACTCAACACGACATTGAGCGTTTTTACATTTGCAGGCAGTATCATGTACACCACTCTCTTGAAGGACATGACATGTTTGAATCGATCGCAAACATTTCGCATCGGCACCATCGAAATCCTCGATACGACCTTACCGAACTTGTTTAATTGTTCACGTAAATCCTCATTTCTAATAAATGGCGGGATATTACTGATGTTAATCTTTACCGTCGGGGCTTGTAAAGCGAACACAGAGAGGAACGTGTTCAGTTCAATGAACAAGCCTTGTTCGACTACACTCGCTACCATGTGCTCCTCGGACAAAAATACGACGAATTTCTTATTCATACGAGAGGCAGCACGAATACTGTGTGCACCAACGATGTTTCCAATGGCGGAAAGCACATCGTTAATTTCCACCTCGTTGGAAGGAACACAAGCTAGCCCGTGTTTACGAGTTAGCGATTCGTACATATCAATGCGGAAAACGTTCGCCCGCCATTCTAACTCGACCAAAGACAAGTTAGTAACCGAGAACCGAGAAAACCCAATGTATGTCAAACACCAACAAACACATCAACCCCCCCCCCCCCCCCCGCCCTTGTCCGAACCGGACAAGAAGGTATCAAACCTAAATAATCGAGCTAAAGTAAATAATAAACGTGCGTTATAAGCACAAAAATGGCTTACAAAGCGCCGTCAAAGCCAGTAGGCCGCACCCAACAAGGGCCCGCTCTCAATCCTCTCTCTCTCGAAGACAAGGGTGCAGAACAGATGAAAACACAATGCCGAAGCACACAGGATGGAAAAGGAGAGGGAGGGGGGGCAGGGGAAGGGGGGGGGGGGGACGCAACGGGCTCACCAAAGCACAGAGCAGTTGCTCACAGCCGCCATGACGCCACACCAACGCACCGACAGGTGGCGACAGAGAGAGAGAGAGAGAGAGAGAGAGAGAGACTTTTGAAGCTCTTTTATTATAAAGGTAAGAAAACCACACAAGTCATGCAAATAATAAAGTCATTCCAATTCCAAACATGTGGAGCCGAACAACAACAATAAAAACACCAAACACTAAAATAAAAAATTTCACAAACCATGATCAAGTTTACAAAACCCACCCTTTACACACCATTTTTCCACAAAGGTTTGTAAATCATCTTTCATTTGGCAAAAAGAAAATTCCAAGCGCAACCTTGCCATGAACAGAGCCTTAAGCACAATTACCACATCACATAAAATATCAGCATTTGCCAGGAGCTTTGCTTTTCTTGTTTTGTAGATTGCTAATTTTCCAATAGAAATTAAGAAATTAACAAGAGCAGTCTCAGAGCGTTTTTTGTAACCAAGTGGTATTCCAAAAATAAAAACCCATGTAGAAAAAGAAAAGTTCATACGATTTTAAAAAGTTGATAAAAAACCAAAGAAGGGAGAGTGTCTTGCACAATCTACGTAAGCATGGAAAAGGTCTTTAGAAATCATACAAAAAGGGCATTCCACTGAATTATCCTCATTAAAACGATGTAATAAAACATTGGAGGGCAACACCATATGGGCGAGTCTCCTAGCAATATCACCAGTTCTTTTAACAATCGGTGAAACATACATTGCAGACCATTGCGGATGGGAGGGAGACCCAGAAGGCAGTTTCTCTTTCCATCGAGCCCCAAAAGAAATTGGCTGTAACGAGGGAAACCGGACTGAAATACACAAACGATACAGTCTCTTTTTATCCTTGCTGGAAAGTGGCGATGAGGATAACAAGATAGATGTTATGGTGCTATCAGCCGGCAGGCTAGAGCTAGCACAGATCTGTGGCGGTGTATGGTGGTCACCAATGTTGGCGGTTAAGCTCAGGCCCACGTGCCTAAAAACACACAAGATTTCCTGGAGGATCTTGGCGACGCTCCTCAAAGATCTGATACCAGTTCATACTTGGAGAACTCCTGCAGAGAACCAACTGTTCCTGTTACAGTCACGAAGGTCCCGAGCCGTTTTCACGCCAGCACTCAAAAAACGTTGCACAAAAGCACGTGAGTGAGGAATATCAGGAAAAAGGCCATTGTAGAAAAGGGGTTCCCGGAGGAACCTTTCACTGTTGTACGCCCCCATTTGCCGAGTTACTGAAATGGACCGCCAGACGTGCAAGACATCTTGGTAAAAGTCAGAAAGTAGCGAAGCATCGACATGTTGCAGCTCCATGAAAAAAAATTCACAATTGTAGCCTAGCATGCCGGCTTGTTTTAATATACAGTTTGCAGTGGATTTCCAGAGCAAGACCTCCAGAAATATAAAACGACGAGCTGTAGAGACTCGGAAGGCCATCACCCGACAAAGAATGTCCATAAGTCCATGACCCCCTTCCGCCAGTGGGAGGCAAATAGTCTCTGGCTTTAGCCAGTGTTTGCCATCCCAAAAGAAGTCAAGTAAAAAAAAATTGGATTGACGACACCAACGTTGCAGGTGGCCGCAAGACAATCATTTTATGCCATAAGAGAGGGGCCACCAGGTTGTTAATGACCAGGGCACGACCTCGAAAAGACAAGGTCGACAAAATTCCTCTCCATCTGTTTAATTTATTGCTAATTTTGTGGAGCAAACCATCCCAATTCCTTTTGACAAAACCAGGGGTTCCAAGATAAACACCGAGGTATTTCACACCTTCTTTTCCCCATGTCAAATTCATAGGGAGAATTGGAAGGGCAGAAGGTGGCGTACCGCCGACCCAAACTGCTTTGCATTTCGACCAATTAATTTGCGTTGTACATGCTTGAGAGTAGACCCGTAGGCACTCAAATAGCAGAGCAACGTCATTACTACTGCGAACAGCAACACATACATCATCAGCATAGGCCGTAATGATAACGGGCTTTTCTGATGGAGTCACTGAAAAGCCCATAAGAGAAGATCGTAAACGAATCAAAAGGGGCTCAATGCAAAGAGAGTACAAGATTCCAGATAAGGGACAACCTTGCCGAATTCCCCTCCCAATCCACAAAGGTGAACAGAGACCATCATTGATTTTGATCAAGCTAAAAATGTGATTATACAATAAGGATACATAAGAAATAAAAGATGCCCCAAAACAAAATTGCTTTAAAATGTGAAACAAATACTCATCATTAACAGAGTCAAAAGCCTTTTCTTGGTCAATAAAAAAGAGACCGGTATGTTGTTGTTGAAATGCACACACATCCCACAGGTCTCGTACCAAAAAAATGTTATCGTGCATAGATCTGTGCATAACACAGTACGATTGATCCTGATGTATAACTGTGCTTAAAACAGTCTTTACACGGTTAGCTAGCGCTTTGGCAAAAATCTTGTAATCTGTGCAGAGAAGAGAAATTGGGCGCCAGTTCTGTATCAATTGCAGGTCGTTTTTCTTAGGGATAAGGCAAACAACTGCACGTCGACAACTAAGGGGTAACAATCCCTCACGCACTGTATAAAAACACTGAGTGCAAAGCATGTCCCAAAAGGTTTTATAAAATTCAGCTGGTAACCCATCAAAACCAGGAGCCTTATGATCAGCAAGGTCATCTAGCGCAGTTTTAAGTTCACCGAGAGTAATGTTCTCATCCAAGACATGCCGCTGATGCTCATCTATCTGCGGTAAATTGGTCGTAATATTATGCATTGCAGGCACATCATTAGGCTGAAAGGAAAACAAACTCTCAAAGTAAGACCGAACAAAATGAACAATCTCCGTATTATCACGAAGAATATGCCCATCACTAGCCCGAAGACTTTAAGCATTTGCTGGCTCACCTTGGTCGTCTTCTCAAACTTAAAGAAATCTTTACAACATGTGTCTGAAGACAGTAAACCATTCACTCTCAGCCTGACTAAGGCACCGATACCATTTTATTGAATTAATTCCTGAAGCAGAGTTTGTTTTTCAAAGAGGAGCTGACACCGTATTTCATCGCTGAGGACCTCAGCACCTTCCTGCAATCGTAGAATTTCTTGTTTCAAGGCATCAATACATAATTGTTTACTTTGAGAGCAATTGGTTTTGTATTGCTGACAGAAAATACGGATCTGCGCTTTAGCATAGTCCCACCACTGACAGAGATTTAGGAAATGATGTTGGAAATACACAACCTTGTCCCAAAAAACCACAAAGGATGATTTAAAGAAAGGATCGCTCAGAAGTGAGGTGTTAAAAGACCAATACAAAGTGCGGCGTTTGAAACGAGGAAAAGAAAAACACAGTTTTACCAAAGAATGATCAGAGAAACCAGAAGGGACAATAGCCGTATATGTCACAAGATTGATAGCAGAGTTAGGAATACTAGGGCATGCCCGTACGTGGGTGCCCGTTCCTTGCCAAAAAAAAAAAAAAACGCTACCCGTACGCTCTACCCCGCCCGTACGCCCGTAAACAAAAAAAACAATGCTCTTCGCTTCCGCCCTTCGCTCTGACTGAATTGGGAGAAATAATGCGCATAAGAAATCGAGAAATTATTATTTTCTCCGGAAGAAATCGAATTACGAACCGTAATGGCGCACGCGCTGGGCTCGGCTCGCTCTCACATCGGCCACGCCTACGCAACAAAGCGTTCTGTGATTGGCTGCCGGAAGTGAAGTCTTCACTGTCCGGAAGGTCGCAAATCGCAGTTACGATGAATCGCAAATTAGTTTTAATTAGTTTTAAAACATAGTTTAATGGCAACATAGTTTTCCAACGTGAAATAAATGAATACGCTCTCAAATGTGCCGTCCGAGGCAGAGTCTGTTCGCCACGTTCGGCACACGTGATAGCTCGCTGCTCTCTGATTGGTTGAATCGTTTTTTGGACATAGCTCGGTAACTACTTCTCCGATTAATATGAAACCTTGAAAAGGCACATCCTCGGGTCCCCAGCAATATACCTGGCAAGTTTCAAGTATATCGGACCGGTAGTTGTCGAGAAACAGCGGTCACAGACAAACATACACACATACATACATACAAACATACAAACATACAAACATACAAACATACACACAGAGATTACTGGAATTATAGATAGATAAAATTTAGCAAGACGAGCAAGTGAAAGATGATTTAGTAAAACCCGACACCAACTAAATTGCTGCAGGTTTGGGTGTTGTTGCCGCCATACATCGTTGAGGTCATGCCGCGAAATTATACTGGAAAGAGGCCTACTTGAAGCTGGATGTGGTTCGGCACTGTTCCTATCTAAAGTTGGGTTTAAAGTACAGTTAAAGTCACCCCCTAAGCACAACAATGTATCAGAAGAGAGTTGTCTCAGGAAATTAAAGGACTGATTTTAAAAAGTTCCTCTATCTGTACTATCGCTTGGAGCATAGACGTTAACAAACATAAATCGTTGCTGATTGTATTCAAGCTCTACAGAGGCTAGATAGCCTGGTACGATTTCCTTAAAGATAGGGGGGGAGACAGACAAACGTGTACTGACAAAAAAAGCAATACCCGCACTCACAGAATCTGTATTACTAAAAAACCAAGTGCCAATCAGCTGTTGCTGCCAATCAGCCATGCAGTCTGCAGTGGCACTAGTTTCTTGCAATAAATACATCAATCTTTTCCCTCCTGGCTAATTGCACAGTCTGGGACCTACGCAGCTGACTGCGCCCACCATTAATGTTCAAACTAGCTATGTTCATAAAAACATAGGCAGCAACACAGCCATTACAGGTTTAATTATTTCCTTGCTGTGACAAGGTACCTCTTCAGTCTTTTCAGTGATTGATCAGAAATATGAAGGGCCGCAGATTGTTGTACAACTTCCTGAGCCCCACTAATGAAGGCGTGAGTGTCAACGAGGAAATCGCAAATTTTCACGCGCCTTTTACGGTAAGTTTTTTGTAGGAAATCCACAATTTCAGCAGGGGGGACAGAGTCTCCAGAGACATGCTCCGATGAGAAGTCGGCCTCACCATCACTCAGTGAGGTAACGGAAGAACCCCTATCAGTGTCACAATCATTGCATTGAGAGTCCATTGCCGAGGCAACGGGCTCATCAACGCGACAATCTGAGGCTTCAGCACTATCACCCTGCTGACCATGAGCTTGACAAGGCTCAGCTGCCTCAATGGAGGATTCGATCACAGACGGATCACTAGTTCCGACACACTCACCACTCCCCACAGAGGGAGGGGTGGCACAATCAACACAAGCTTCAGCAAGGGACACACATGGAGGCTCAACCTCACATGGAGGTTTACATTCAGAACACCAGAGAGACTCAGGTGCTGTCTGGCCAAGACATAAATTTTCAGAATTTATCACATTACCCTCAGAATATTCTGAAGGCAGAGGAGGCTGAGGGGTTACCTCAACTGGAGGCAACTGCTGAGGAGGAGGTCGCGCTCCACCATTACCTTCACTAACCACTTGAGCGAAGGTTGGAGGACCGGCCAAGACCTTATTTTCAGGCTCGTTGAGGTCGCTAGAAGGTGGGAGGGTTCTTTTCCTGGTTCTCTGTTTGTCTACAATGGGGTTTGCATCAGCACCATCCATATTGTTTACATCATCGATAACGATCTCAGTAGAGCCCTGCTGTTCATCACCATTCAGGCTAGTGACTCTATCTGTGGACCTTTTTGGGCACGAGTCCTTTAAATGACCATATTGACCACACTCAAAACAGACTAGAGACTCTGTGGAGACAAAGACCCGATAAGTGTGACCTTCGACCTTAAAGGACAATACCGCATTTAAAGAGGTTACACCACCACGGTTACACCACGAAGAGAGAGAAAGAGAGAGAAAGAGAGAGAAAGAGAGAGAAAGAGAGAGAAAGAGAAACAAAAACAACATATGTACATGTTCTTTCATATCATTGAAGCCAAAAATAAATGATCGCAGAGAAAAAGTGATCTTCATTTTTCCAGCCATGTAGTTCAGCCATTGAAATAAAGGCACAAGCCTTGCACAATCAACGTACGCATGGAACACATCCTCTGTGTAAACACAGAACGGGCAACACGTAGATGTGGGCGCGAAATGACTCACTAATTTATTAGACGGAATGATCCAATGTATCATTCGCCACTGGAGATCACCTGTCCTTTTGCTTACCAGCTTACTGTATATTGATTCCCATGCAGGCTCAGATGGGAGTCCTTCCGGCATTAGCCCTTTCCACCTGGCCACTCCATTTAACGGTGAGTTCCCAAGCAGAACTGCAGTGCATAACCGATACAGGTCTTTACTACTGCATTTCTGAAAAATGTTTTGTCCCTCACTAATTGGGGGCAAGTCTCCGTAACTAGGCTGTACCAATAAACCAGGAAAATGCCAGTCATTGGATGTCACCAAAACTTCCTGGGTCCATCTTAGTCCAAGTTGGAAGCTTTTCTTTACTATTTCCTTTAGGACTCTTCCGATTATTCTGTTTGACCATATTCCAGTCATATCAGCTATCTCTTGCACCGTCTTCCACCCCCAACCAGAATCATGGCGGAGGTCCAACACTTTGATTATGCCCGCTGTAATAAAGTGTTGATAAAAGTCTCGGCTTCTTGGTATTGCAGGAAACAGCGGGTTGTAAAAAAGGGGTTCTTCCACAAACATGCTTGTAGCATAGGTTTCTTGCTGGCGACTAGTCGAAAGGCTTTGCCAGGCATTCAGAAGGCTCTGATAGAATGATGGTAGATGAGATGTGTCGACATGTTGGAGTTGGACTAAGAAATGTTCAAGGCCGTATCCGAGCCCGCTTGCTTTTCGCAGCACGTGATAGGCCAGAAGTCGGCTTGGCAATCGTTCCTTGTACAGCAACTGCTGTATGGTACACAGCCGAAAAGCCATGATACGACTTTTTATGTCGATCAGTCCCTGGCCACCTTCAGACAAGGGGCTACATATGACATTTGGTAGTAACCAATGGTGACCACTCCAAAAAAAATCCACGAGTAGCCTCTGCACTGCCTTTAGTAGTGCCTCTGGCGGCTGAAGACAGATAAACCTATGCCACAGGGAAGAAGCCACCAAATTATTAACCACTAGAACCCTGCCTTTGTAGGAAAGGTGGGGCAGAGCTCGTTTCCACAGTCCCAGTCTTTTTTTCACATGCTCAACAATCCCGTCCCAATTTTTGAGGACGTAATGTGGAGATCCAAGGAAAACCCCAAGGTATTTGACTCTGTCTTCCACCCATTTTAACTTTGTTGGTAGATGCACAGGTGGTACCAGCACTCTTCCAGGTGGAATGTTCTTGAGACAGGGAATCCATAAGGCCTTACTCTTGTCCCAGTTACACTTCAAAGAAGAAGCGAGGAAAAAAAGATTTAAACATTCAACAAGTGCTGGGATATCACTCTCCTTCTTAACAACCACACAGACATCATCTGCATAAGCCGATACAACTACTGAAGGACTCCCAGGGGATACAGTCACTCCTGAAATATTTTTCCTAAATAAAATTAGGAGTGATTCCATTACCAAGGAAAATAATAACCCAGAAACCGGGCATCCTTGTCTCACCCCTCTTTGGACCTGTACCGGAGAGCTGAGTTCGTTATTTATTTTAAATAAACTAAATATATTGTTGTACAACAAAGTCATGTAGGCCCTAAAATTGACACCAAAGCCACATGCTTCTAGCACACGATACAAAAAAACATGATCCACACTGTCAAAAGCCCTTTCCAAATCAAGGAATATTATCCCAAAATCTTTTTCCAGGCAATCACACCCCAATAACTCCCTCATCTAAAAAATATTATCATAAATAGATCTGTTTGGGATGCAGTAATTCTGATCATGGTGGACTAGATCACCGATTACTATCTTCAACAGACTGGCCAACACTTTTGACAATATTTTGTAGTCCGTACATAATAACGAGACTGACCGCCAATTCTTTATCTGTCGTAGATCCCCAGTCTTTGGAATCAGCGACACCACTGCTCTTCTGAAGCTTAGTGGGAGTTCTCCAAGCACCAAGGATGATTCCAGGACATTCAATAATTCAGGGCCCAAAAGGGCCCAAAAAGCCAAGAAAATTCTGCCGGTAGGCCGTCAATCCCAGGAGCTTTCCCCGAGTCCATTTCACTTAGAGCCTGCGTTAGCTCAGGCAAAGTAATTGTTGAATCCAGGCCCAGGCACTGAGGCTCAGTTAGGGATGAAAGGTGAGAAGTTAAAAATTCCATGGTTTGCTCACAAACATTTTGTTTTGCATAAACTTTTGAAAAAAACTCTCTAATGCACAACCTTACATCTCCAGGGTTGGCAACCATGTTTCCCCTAAAGTCTTGTTCAGAGAAAAGGGTTTTGGGTGACTTATTTACAAAATCCATTTGGAAGAAAGATTTACTCGGGGTGTCTGATACCTTTAAATTGTTTATTCTTAATCTGATTAACAGGCCTGCTGCTTTCTCCTGAATCAGCTCTCTCAGTTGAGCCTTCTTTTCAACCAATAACCTGTGGTCTCTTCTGATATTATCTTTAGCCAGTTTACACTCTAACCGTATAATATCAGCTTCTAAACAAGCCATTGTTATATTTTTTACGTCAGTTTCATTTGAAACAAACTGCTGACAAAACACTCTAATCTGAGCTTTTGTGTTATCCCACCATATGCTAAAGAAGCGAAAGAGGGCTTTCTTGAAAGTTGGATGACCCAAAAAGCACGGAAGGCGTCTTTAAACAAAGCATCTTCGAGAAGACTGGTATTGAATTTCCAGTATGCACTTTTTCGTAAGGGTTGAGGGAAAAAGAGGCCCATGGTAACTAAATGCTGATCAGAAAACAAAGATGGAAAATGATTTGGAGAGATAACCGCATTCCTGAACTGTGAGTTTATGTACCAACGGTCAAGTCTAGCGAAGGTCATTCTCCCATTGGCACATCGTCCCCAAGTATACTCGGATTTGTTGGGGTAATGCAGTCTCCATGCATCTAGCACACCCACTGCCGAAAAATAATTTAACAAATCAGTACTACCTTCGGGATGAGGTTCTGCTGTATTTCGGTCTATACTGGGTTTAAAGGTGCAATTAAAGTCACCCCCCATGCAAATACAATTATTGAGATCTATCGACTGCATGTGTCGAATTAAAGATGAAAAGAAAGCTCTTCGTTCCACACTCTCACATGGTGCATAAACGTTGAATAGTGTAAACCGAAAATTATTAATGACCAGTTCCAATGAAATAAACCGGCCTTTAATCACCTCCTGGAAGAGGCATGACTCAGGTACTAGGCCTGGTCTGAGTAAAAAGGCTACACCAGCAGAAGAAGAAGACATGTTACTAAAAAAACATTGTCCTTTAGAGGCGACACCAGTCGTACTCCCCATTTTGAATTATATGGGTTTCCTGGAGTAAGAGTACATCAATTTTCTTGCGCTCAAATAAACTTTTCACCTGAACCTGGCGGTTTTGGCTTGCACCTCCGCCGTTCATATTTAAGGTTACAAAGGTGATTTTTTTCATGGATTATCAAAAGGCGTGAGCGGTTGTTGGGAAATCTCGCTCCCTGCTTTTGTAACAGCCTTTCTAAGCCGATGAAACAGCGACCTTGTTAAATGAAATTCATCCGGCCTCCTAATTATGTCCTTTGCAGCCTGGATGAATGAAATTAAATCAGGAAAATGATCTTTTACAATCACATTTCGGTGTCGGTAGGTGTCATTCAGAAAAGAAATAAGTTGAGGGGCTATGGATGACTGATACGATGAAGATTGAGACAACTCAGTCATCTCAACTTCATCCTCTGAATCTGACAAATCAGAAACAGCTCCGCCCGGGTCATATATATCAGTCTGCACAGTCCCCATTTTGATTCCAGCCAAGTCCGAAGATTTGCTGGAATGTTCTATGGTAGAGTCATCTTCACTCTGGTACCCGGGACATTCAGCAGGAGCTGAAATCTCGGCTTCACCCTCCTGCAGGGAGCTGTTCACTGGCTCAGTTGACGAACCAGTGTCATGATTTAGATCTTGCAGTGGTAAAGAGGAGCTTGGGGCTGAGACATTCCCAATCCGCTCGGTCTCAGCAGGTAGTGAAGGTGGCGGCTCATTAATGAGCTCACCATCATCTTTAGTCTCACCATCTACTTTTTCTCCCAAGTTTTCGGTGCTGCCCGATAATGTTTCAGAATTAATTAATTCAGGTTCCTTCTCCCTGGTGTCAATACAGCTTGTGGACACCTGAGAAAGACGTTCCAGGGCGTCTGCACCCACACTCTCTTTATCCAACACTACCTTTTTCAAAGTAATGTTGGAGTTACAAGCACCAGGTGCTCTTCGTTTTTTTGTCACCACAATGGGATTTTCTTCCATCTCCTCACTGCACGTAGCATCTGCCACAACAGGTGGGTTATCTGGGATTATTTCATTATTTACCGAATCAGCGGTGTTGTCGTTTTCACTAAGACGAACAGGAGTATTATCTTGACTCCTCGAGTGCGAGGGAGCGGCGGTAGGAACCGTTCGGGTATTTCGGTTTACCTTGTTTCGTACGTTAGAGACCGGGGTGTTATCTCTTTTACAATCAGCGTCACTATGACCTGCTTCACCGCACCGTACACACGATACCTTTGGACAAAACCTTTTCACATGGCCAAAAGCTCCGCAATGAAAGCATGTTAATGAGGCCGATGACGCATACATCTGGTACTCATGGTTGTTCACCTTTACCTTGAACGTGATGTTTAACCCCGTGTCATCGCCTCGATCCGGAAGCACCATATACACCTGCCGTCTGAAGCTCATCACGTGTTTAACTTTAACACGTTCATCCTGAGACCGGAGCGGATTCATTGTGATTTTCGACACAGCTGTTCCGTATCGGGACAAAACGGACATCAGCTGGTTGCAGGTTATAAATGGGGGTACGTTAGATAAGACGACCCTCATCGACGGAGTGTCCATAGGCGATGCCAAGACAAAGAGACCTGTCTCTGTGGTTAAACCCGCACTAACAACATCGTGAACGAATTTGTCATCGGACACAAATACAACAACTTTTTGATTCATTCTCGACGCTGCTCGTACATTCTCACAACCGATTATTTTCCCCACCGACAAAACAATGTCCTCAGTGGAAGTTCCTTCGGGTGGAACACATACAAATGCATGCTTCCTTGTTAAGTTGTCGAACGCCTCTAACCGAGAGCGTGCATTCGCCATCCCAGCGAATTAACACCCCCCACTTGTCCGAACCGGCCAAGTAGGTACCAAACCGAAATAAATCAAACTAGAATAAATAATAAACGTGCATTATAAGCACAAAAAGGCTTACAAAGCGTCGTCGAAGCCAGTAGGCCGCACCCAAAATGGGTCCGCTCTCAAACCTCTCTCTCTTGAAGACAAAGGTGTAGAAAGGATGAAAACAAAATGCCAAAGTACACAGGATGGAAAGGAGAGGGAGGGGGGGGCAGGGGAGGGCAGGAGAGGAGGAAAACTCACAAATAACTCACTACAACACAGAGCTGTTGCTCACAGCCGCCATGACGCCACGCCCAACGCAAACGGCCTGCAGGGAGAGAGAGAGAGAGACAGAGACAGACAGAGAGACAGAGAGAGAGACAGAGAGAGACAGAGAGAGAGACAGAGACAGAGAGAGAGAGAGAGAGAGAGAGAGAGAGAGAGAGAGATGCATGCCAGTTGGTGAAGATACTATTCAATACAAGCACAATAATCAAAAGCACAGAAAAGAAAGAAGAAGAATACAGGAAAGGAAAGGAAATTAAAACCGTACAACGAACTAGAAAAGGAAAATGATCCCACACTAATTCATTCCAAACGAACCTACAAATATATCATTAATTCATTCTCGTGCACCATGCAGATCCCATCAAAACACCAAATGTTCATGAACTCATCAATACTTTTCTTTCTTTCAGAAAAAACAAAATTAAAGTTTGAGTCTGGCAGATATCAAGGCATTGAAAAATAACATGACATTGCATTGCCCAATCGGCTCTGGGCTGGTGCTCCTGCCTCACACCGAGCTCGTCTTCACGCTGTTGAAACCAAAGCGTTCAGAATCCCGTTCCTGTTCCCGTTCCCGTTCCCGAATCCCGTTCATTGGAATCTCCCGCGATGAAGCTAACTCCAAGGGCCTTTCACTCACTCACTGCAGGCAGGTGGGTGGTCTTTCCGTCTTCTACCGACTCCTCTCTGGCCTTGCCCCTCCAGCTCTCTCTGGGCTCTGTCCGCCAAATATTCCTACAGGTCGCACAAGATCTGCCTGCAACCCTCTTATGGTTGAACTGCCAAAATCAAGACTCTCTGCTCACCTTCACTCCTTCACGCCTCTTTTCTCCCGCCTCTGGAACAAACTCCCTCACTCTCTTCAATCCCACTCCACCCTCCAGGTCTTTAAAACAGCTGTTCACCACCATCTCTTATCTTCCCCCATCCAAAAGCTTGATCTTTTCTACCCCCGCTAATTTCACCACAATTCCACTTTTTGAAATACCAACTTCTGTCCTGGAAGTCCTTGGTGTCTTTGTGTTTTATACTTCTCCCACCCCTTCCCACGACTCCTCCCCCCAAGCCCTCTCCCTCCCACACATCTCCCTGCTCTCAAATGTTATGTTTGTGTGCTTCCCCTTCTCTCCCCATCTTGTCTTCCGCTCCCTCTTTTTATATATTTTGTTTGTCTGCTTTGATTTGTTTGTGAAATAAATGTTAGCTCTTTCACGAGCCTCGATTCAGTATACAAAAAAACAAACAAACAAAAAAAGAACACATGGACAATGCTAGGACTTCCAGGAAAGAAGTCGGTATTTCAAAAAAGTGGATCTGGGGTGAATTATAAATGGTGAAGATATGATATATGAAGATATATTCTGAAGGATAAACAATATAAAGGTATTAGACACCCCGAGTAAATCTTTCAAACGGATTATTATTATTATTATTATTATTATTTTTTGTATACTGAATCGAGGCTCGTGAAAGAGCTGACATTTACTTCACAAACAAATCAACCAGACAAACAAAATATATAAAAAGAGGGAGCGGAAGACAAGAGAATGGGAAGCACACAAACACTTGAGAGCACACAACATTTGAGAGCAGGGAGATGTGTGGGAGGGAGAGGGCTCGGGGGGAGGAGGCGTGGGAAGGGGTGGGGGGGTGGGGGGTGGGAGAAGTATAAAACACAAGGACACCAAGGACTTCCAGGTCAGAAGTTGGTATTTCAAAAATTGGAATTGGGGTGAAATTATCGGGGATAGAAAAGATCAAGGTTTTGGATGGGGGAAGATAAGAGATGGTGGTGAACAGCTGTTGTAAAGACCTGGAGGGTGGAGTGGGATTGAAGAGAGTGAGGGAGTTTGTTCCAGAGGCGGGAGAAAAGAGGAATGAAGGAGCGAAGGTGAGCAGAGAGTCTTGATTTTGGCAGTTTAACCATAAGAGGGTTGCAGGCAGATCTTGTGCGACCTGTAGGAATATTTGCGGGACAGAGCCCAGAGAGAGCTGGGGGGGCAAGGCCAGAGAGGAGTCGGTAGAAGACGGAAAGACCACCAACCTGCCTGCGGTGAGTGAGTGAAAGGCCCTTGGAGTTAGCTTCATCGCGGGAGATTCCAATGATTCTGAATGCTTTGGTTTCAACAGCGTGAAGCCGATCTAGGTGTGAGGCAGGAGCACCAGCCCAGATGGTTGAACAGTATTCCATTGAGCTGCGGATGAAAGCCTTCTACGTGGTGAGGAGCTCAGGTGTGCCAAGGAAGGACTTCGCACAAAGGAGGATGCCCAGTCGGCGACTGGCTTTGGAGGCCAGCTTGGAAATGTGGTTTTCCCAGGAAAGATCATGGCAGATAGTGAGACCCAAAAGTTTGAGTGACAGAACTTCTTGGAGAGGATTATTCAGAAAGTAGATGGGAGGGTTATCCAGACGGTCTTTTTGGAGAGACATAGTGAGAGTGTGAGATTTGTCAGGATTGAAAGACATGTTCCACTTGTTTGACCAGTCTGTGATTTTGTCCAGGTCTGCAGAGAGTGAGGAGGCTGCAGACTGCCGATCTGAGGGATGAGGAATGGAGCGGCAGACAGTGGAGTCATCAGCAAAGAGATAAAAATTGTATGATAATTGTATGGACGTAAAATGGAGTTTACATCGAAAATTATGATAGAAAGGTCATTAAAACCAGTTTATCTGTTATGAAGCAGAATATGAGTGGCAGAACACCAAACTAGCAGCGAATCGAGGGAAACGCTTGTGCGGGAGACAGGAACATGCACCATACATGCAGGTGGCAGGTACCAAGGATGTTGGCTGTTTCTGCGCAGTGGTGGTGGCTTCCATTAGGACTGTTTATTTCGGTTCCATGATAAATGGAATGCTCCGTGGCCAGCGACAGGGTTTTAATGAGCTGTCTGCCGGCCTGCACCACACATAAAGCATATCCAGGAGGCAAGGTACCGCCTTCATTGCTGTTAATGACATGCTCCGGCACGGCTCTACTTATCCAAATGGCTCATGGCAGATGGAGAAGGGTCCACATATTCCATAAGGAAAATGGCGCTGGTCACCGTTAAAATTGCACCATTACCTCGACATTTTGTACATATTTTAATGGTCGCTGCATGGATGCTTGTACTTATTGTGCTTTATGGAAACATTATGAATGAAGGTGCCTAATAATACCTCGTTTTTCAGTTCAAGTGCGCTTTTTATGGACTTGTTTCAGGATACTGGCATGTCCTGATGGAATGGATGTGCCGCAAGATCAAGGATGAACAAGACACACAGGCAGCGGCAGGGATTTAAAATTCGGGTAACCTAGCAGTGTTATTGATCTTCCCGATTAATTTTGATACAGTTGCTGGGTGGTACCTACAGTATGTGACCGCACAAGGTGATGATGAAATAAAAAATAAAACCAAAGGTGGATGGAGGTTATGCTTTCACCCCTGTCTGTTTGTTTATTTGTGTGCAGGGTATCTCGAAAAGTTATGGATGGTTTGGATGAAACTTGGTGGACAGGTTGGGTGTGTGACAAAAAAAAAAGATTTGATTTTGGTAAAGATCCAGATCTGGGTATGGGAATTTTTAAATTTTATGTAATTTTTCACCATTGAGTGATCAGGCCTAAACAACATATAGTATGATATTTCAAAAAGTTGTGGGCGGATTATGACAAACCTCGGTGGGCAGGTTGGGTGTGTGACAAGGAAGAATTGATTTGATTTTGGTAAAGATCCAGATCTAGACCCAGATCCGGGTATGGGAATTTTTAAATTTAATGTGATTTTTCACCATTGAGTGATCGGGCCTAAAAAATATGTAGGATGATATTTCAAAAAGTTGTGGATGATTCGGATGAAACTTGGTGGACAGGTTGGGTGTGTAACAAAGAAGAATTGATTTGATTTTGGTCAAGATCCAGATCCAGATCTGGGTATGGGAATTTTTAAATTTTATGTAATTTTTCACCATTGAGTGATCGGGCCTAAAATATATATATAGCATGATAATCGTCTCAAAAGGTTGTGGATGGTTCGGATGAAATTTGGTGGACAGGTTGGGTGTGCGACAAAGAAGAATTGATTTGATTTTGGTAAAGATCCAGATCCAGATCTGGGTATGGGAATTTTTAAATTTTATGTGATTTTTCACCATTGAGTGATCGGGCCTAAACAATATATAGCATGATATTTCAAAAAGTTATGTACGGAGTATGGCAAAACTTGGTGGATGAGTTGAGTAGATGACAATAACAAGCCGATTCCATTTTGGTTCAGGTCCGAATCCAGATCCGGCCTATCAGTTGGATACAAAACGTAAACGCTCCAGATTGGTGGAGGAACGTGCTCTACCGAGTGCCGTTGTAGTTTACAAATAACATGACGCGACCAAAATGTCCCTCGATCCCACCACCAGATATTTGTTGGTTATGTCATCCTCCCTCCTTCCATAAAAAAAAACATGGTGCCACACCCATTTTTGCACTGGTAAATTGCTTATGGTTATATCTACCTTTTGGGAGACTCGTACCTTGCCACTGGATAAAGATATTCAGCTAACTCTATGAGCTGTGGGTAATTTTGACACAAGCTTTTCAGAATCTTCACTCAAACACACTATATTTCGGCATTTTCAAATTATAGGCATCTCATAACTGACAATTGTTCTTATATTATTGAATTTTAAATTGGGGGTTTACGCAGACATGGCGGCACCCTATTTTCAGGGGTCAACAACTTCAAGCCCCATGGAGTTAGGGGCTGAAAGTTTTCGCATGGCCATTTTACGCATACAAATGTTTTTTAGAATTTAAAAATCAATAGTCGATTTGGTCACCTGGGAAACTGTGCAAAGACAGGTGAGTTGGCAGGGAGTGGCTCTGCTGGTAGGAACATGATGTACACGCAAGTGTTGGGAAGATCGCTCGCTCCGATACTCAACAACTGTAAAAAAAAAAAATCCGATTAACCAGATTCTTAACTCGATGCAGATTTAACACAACATCCTTTTTAAAATGCATCTGGGACCGAGGTCATCGAGCTACCATGTTGTCTCCACAAATAATATTGACCAACAACAGAAGAGGAAGATTCACTGGGAAAACCATTCTGCTGTAAAATGAATGGCCGGTTCATACATTGGATGAAAACCTTTGAGCTCAAGATAAATATTTCTTCGTGGCAGCACAACAGCTTGCCCACAATAAATCAATATCACACATCCCAAGCCTGGCTGATTCAGTCTTCTCTGCAGCTAAGTGTGATTATACACTTGTAATGTTTGAAATTACTCATGTTCTACTTTTTGATATCCAGCCTGGGTACTTTAGTAGGCCTAGCACTTCTCGTCAAGCTGATCAGCCACCATTTTCCTTAATCACAAACATAACCCGACATGCTGGAAAAGTCCACAGAGCGCTGGTTCATGATGAAATATTGTGAAATTAATATTTCACTCACCTTGAGATAAAATATGGACACAAGCTGCTCAATTGCACTGAGAACATAAGATTGTGGTAACGATGGAAGTTGTGTGCGCAAACACCATTCGCAAATCCCACCCAACTGGGGTTTACACTTCCTGCCTATTCTTAAGCCAGATATTTGTCAAACCTAAAACCGTTTCTCATCACATCATGTGTACACACCTTGTGTGGGTAAAGGTGGTGATTTTAGGTTTTTGGAAGGTCAAATGGCCATTTTGAAATCGGTTTACGTTTTACCCGAAGCTCACTTGAGGATGTTTGGATTTAGAGAATGATGCAAAACAAGGAAGACCAAACCTGAGAGCACTGTGAATGGCGAAGCCAAGACAAGGAGTTGAACATTTCGAATCTGAAAAACAGACAAAACAGAACAGGATAAAAGGAGAGAGCAGTACAAAGAGAGCATCATGGTCTGGCTTTTCCTCCAGATACCACTCTTCTTACCTGCGCTAGAGTCTGTGGTTCCAGAATCGGTCTCAAATGTTACATGCGAATCCACATCTAGTCCGTTTTACTCTATGGAAGGCCATCATACTTGGCAATGAGATATCAGATCAGGAACCATGCTCCATACAGAGCATTGTTCCTGTTGGAGCAGTTTCTCTGGCGAGGGTCCAACACCGCCACTCCGACACAGGAAGTTAGGGCAAAAATTTGGAATTTGGTCATAGTGCTGGTGACAGCTCGCGCACTCTTCGCAAAGGACACTGTGGGATCTTTAACGCCCACCAACTCATGTCAGCAGACGGGACTTCCAGTTTAATGTCAATCTGAGGGATGGTACACACTGATGAATCACCCTGTCTGTGAAACACGGGGATGATAGTTTATAGCTGGGTCAGGAATCTAACCCAGGCTAGACAGATTAGAGACCAGGATCATCGTTTATAGCTCGGTCTGGAATCTAACTCAGGCTAGACAGATTAGAGACCAGGATCACCGTTTATAGCTCGGTCTGGAATCTAACTCAGACTAGACAGATTAGAGACCAGGATCACCGTTTATAGCTCGGTCTGGAATCTAACCCAGGCTAGACAGATTAGAGACCAGGATCATCGTTTATAGCTCGGTCTGGAATCTAACTCAGGCTAGACAGATTAGAGACCAGGATCACAGTTTATAGCTCGGTCTGGAATCTAACCCAGGCTAGACAGATTAGAGACCAGGATCATCGTTTATAGCTCGGTCTGGAATCTAACTCAGGCTAGACAGATTAGAGACCAGGATCACCGTTTATAGCTCGGTCTAGTATCTAACCCAGGCTAGACAGATTAGAGACCAGGATCACCGTTTATAGCTCGGTCTGGAATCGAACCCAGGCTAGACAGATTAGAGACCAGGATCACAGATTATAGCTCGGTCTGGAATCTAACCCAGGCTAGACAGATTAGAGACCAGGATCATCGTTTATAGCTCGGTCTGGAATCTAACTCAGGCTAGACAGATTAGAGACCAGGATCACCGTTTATAGCTCGGTCTGGAATCTAACTCAGACTAGACAGATTAGAGACCAGGATCACCGTTTATAGCTCGGTCTGGAATCTAACCCAGGCGAGACAGATTAGAGACCAGGATCATCGTTTATAGCTCGGTCTGGAATCTAACTCAGGCTAGACAGATTAGAGACCAGGATCACAGTTTATAGCTCGGTCTGGAATCTAACCCAGGCTAGACAGATTAGAGACCAGGATCATCGTTTATAGCTCGGTCTGGAATCTAACTCAGGCTAGACAGATTAGAGACCAGGATCACCGTTTATAGCTCGGTCTAGTATCTAACCCAGGCTAGACAGATTAGAGACCAGGATCACCGTTTATAGCTCGGTCTGGAATCGAACCCAGGCTAGACAGATTAGAGACCAGGATCACAGATTATAGCTCGGTCTGGAATCGAACCCAGGCTAGACAGATTAGAGACCAGGATCACAGTTTATAGCTCGGTCTGGAATCGAACCCAGGCTAGACAGATTAGAGACCAGGATCACAGATTATAGCTCGGTCTGGAATCTAACCCAGGCTAGACAGATTAGAGACCAGGATCACAGATTATAGCTGGGTCTGGAATCGAACCCAGGCCAGACAGATTAGAGACCAGGATCACAGATTATAGCTCGGTCTGGAATCGAACCCAGGCCAGACAGATTAGAGACCAGGATCACAGTTTATAGCTCGGTCTGGAATCGAACCCAGGCTAGACAGATTAGAGACCAGGATCACAGATTATAGCTCGGTCTGGAATCGAACCCAGGCCAGACAGATTAGAGACGAGTCATGCTGCCAGCCAATGAGGTATCGCCAAGAAGAAATACTGCGAAGAGTGATTTTGAAATTTCCGACACAAAGTGTGTGAAATTATAATAACATAAGAACAATAGTCATTGCCACTTATATTATGCCATTTATATGAGCGCATTAACGTTCGAAAGTATTTCAGGGAATTGAAAAAGTTTTACCGACTAAGAATATTTCATCAAAATGGCGATACATTTTGGCAAGTTGGAGTACCGAGTAATGCATGTTTGCTCAGTTCTTCGGGGTAATCGAGGAACCGAAGCTGAACCAGGAAAATATTCCTTACACCGCAATTTCACCGCAACGGCGGTCTCGGTAGTTGGTGCGATAAAGGATTCATCAAGTGCGAAAAACCTTCGACTTGGGGGGATTTACACTTTGTACCGTCCTCGACTTCCATTCATATTTGTTATTCACTTTTTGATCGAAACTCCAAGCAGAATGCGCTAATTATTTCTGGAAACCTATGGAGGTTGGTGTGTGTAAGATGTGAAAAATTCCTTGTATCTCCCAACGTACTTTAAGCTGCAACATTTAAAACTACAGGGATGCTCATTGGGGCACAGCACAACCCCCAGCACTGTCCTCCCTGCTTCCTACTCCTGCAGAGCTACGTGCAATTCTTTGAGCATTACATCAAAGCTATTTTACTAAAACGCATGTGCAAATACACATTTAATATATAAAATTAAAAGAAGCTTTAATTGAATCTGTGCCTGTGTGCGTGCGTGCGTCTGTCCGTCAACAAATATGGGATTTGTACGCCGTACGCATGCGCGCCATCAATTCTGATCACAATATTTTTTTTATCAATCTGATGCTCGGCAATCTGCAAACAGTATGATTATAGATGAGTAAGGTGAGGATAGATGGGCCGGTTTCAATGTACATTCAAACTAAAACTCTTCCTCCTGAATCTTCTTCTTCACTGATATAATTCTTTCTTTTTTTTCTTTTTTTTTGTATAGCGCTTTTGTATATAGTCCGGTTCACTATGTTTTTTCGTTCAAAATTTTGGTAGATTAGCAAAACTATACATTTTTGGAATATTCAGGGCATGAGGAATCCAAAAATTAATGTTTACATTTGCGTAGACACCTTTGCGAAAATGACACTCAGGACAGTGATGAAGATCTGTAAAAGCATATTCCTGAACGGTATAGACCTCGTAGATCCTGTGTATAGGACTTATAGTTCAATCTGATACTACCTATAACTTCCTATAACAACCTATAACTTCAAAGGACTTGCAATATCATGTATTATGTAATACAGTTATATCACAAATATAAAGACAATGGTTTTCAATTACCTTTGTTTGTTGCTTTTCTATAATCCTGAGCACTATTTTGAGGCCTTTATTGGATTCCTTGACCCAGAAAACATAGGATTAGCATATTTAATTAAGTCTCTAGGTTGACTAGAAGCCAAGATCGCGCAAAATATGTATTTTATGGCGGCCATTTTGAAAATCCAAAATGGCGGCCATGCAGGTGTCTGTGCAAATGCCAACATTGATTTTCAGATTTTCCATGCTCTGAAGATTCCAAAAATGTATCGTTTTGCTAATCCCAAATTTTTGAAAGAAATTATATTTGTTAACATAGTGAACCTGACTAATAATCCAGTTGGGTCTCATTCAATCCCATTTGTCATATCGATTATATTCAGAAAACGTTTGCTATATTCAATACTTTTTTTTTCAACATTTCCATTTCCAGAGTAATATATTGCCGTACCGTATCAAACAGTATTTCTGATTATACACCGCCTTTTAAAGCATCAAAAAGCAGGTCGCTCTACCTGCAACGCAGGTGAAAGAGGATACGAATAAAAAAGCAGCTGATATTTCAATAATTATTCTCACAATTATTAAAGGGTGAAAGTCAATTTTGATTTATTTTCTCTGAAAACATGTCAGTAAAAACACTATATACTATCTACTTATTACGTAAGCAAAAATGGCAGACTGTCCCTCTTCCCCGAGGCACTTCCCCTTCACTACTTCTTTCCCTTCCCCTCACCACTTCTCCATACGTGAGGGGTCGGGCATGCGTAAATATATCTCCATCTATAACATTGGTAATCCAGTCAGCGAAGCGACCGGTATTATATTCGACAACATTTTGAAAAATGGAGTGATAACAATTCTAGTACCAACTTTGCACAAAAAGGTGCAAAAACAGATCCTAGCAACTACAGACCAATCAGCCTTCTCCCAATTATCAGCAAAGTCATGAAATCTTTCCTCTTCTCCAATGGCTTGATCTCTGATCATCAATTTGGTTTCAGACCAGGTCACTCTACTCTGGACATGCTGGTTCTGCTGTCTCAACAATGGATGGAGGTCCTCAATGCCAAACAGGAAATTAGAGCTGTCTCCCTCGACATATCACGTGCCTTCGATACGGTCTGGCACCCCGCTCTGCTCACCAAACTCTCCTCCTTTGGTATCCATGGAAATCTCCACGCATGGCTGGCGGACTTCCTCTCTCGTCGTAGTCAACGTGTGGCCCTGAATGGGTTTCTCTCATCTCCTCTTCCTGTTCAGGCTGGAGTTCCCCAAGGTAGTGTTCTAGGCCCTATGCTTTTTCTGGTCTTCATCAATGATCTCTCTGACTCTCTTGAAAATCCTCTCTATCTCTTTGCTGATGACTCTACTCTCTGCCGCTCCATTCCTCATCCCTCAGATCGGCAGTCTGCAGCCTCCTCACTCTGCAGACCTGGACAAAATCACAGACTAGGCAAACAAATGGAACATGTCTTTAAATCCTGACAAATCTCACACTATTACGATGTCTCTCCGAAAAGACCGACTGGACAACCCTCCCATCTACTTTCTGAATAATCCTCTCCAAGAAGTTCTGTCACTCAAGCTTTTGGGTCTCACTATCTGCCATGATCTTTCCTGGGAAAACCACATTTCCAAGCTGGCCTCCAAAGCCATTCGCCGACTGGGCATCCTCCATCGTGCGAAGTCCTTCCTTGGCACACCTGAGCTCCTCACCATATACAAGGCTTTCATCTGCAGCTCAATGGAATACTGCTCTCCCCTCTGGGCTGGTGCTCCTGCCTCACACCAAGCTCGTCTTCACGCTGTTGAAACCAAAGCATTCAGAATCATTGGAATCTCCCGCGATGAAGCTAACTCCAAGGGCCTTTCACTCACTCACCGCAGGCAGGTTGGTGGTCTTTCCGTCTTCTACCGACTCCTCTCCGGCCTTGCTCCCCCAGCTCTCTCTGGGCTCTGTCCCCCAAATATTCCTGCAGGTCGCACAAGATCTACCTGCAACCCTCTTATGGTTAAACTGCCAAAATCAAGACTCTCTGCTCACCTTCACTCCTTCATTCCTCTTTTCTCCCGCCTCTGGAACAAACTCCCTCACTCTCTTCAATCCCACTCCTCCCTCCAGGTCTTTAAAACGGCTGTTCACCACCATCTCTTATCTTCCCCAATCCAAAACCTTGATCTTTTCTACCCCCGCTAATTTCACCCCAAATCCACTTTTTTGAGGTGACTTTTGTCTTCTTTCCTGGAAGTCCTTGGTGTCCTTGCGTTTTATACCTATCCTGCCTCCCCCCAGGCCCTCTGCCTCCCACACATCTCCCGATGTCCCTGCCCTCAAATGTTGTGTTTGTGTGCTTCCTCCCCTTCTCTCCCCATCTTGTCGACCGCTCCCATTTTTATATACTTTGTTTTTTTGTCTGTTTGATTTGTTTGTTTGATAAATGTTAGCTCTTTCACGAGCCTCGACGCTGTATTAAAAAAAAAAGAAAAAAAAAAAAGGTAAAAGGTCAAGGTTACAACCAAAGGGCAACATTTTGTGAAACTTTTCTTCAGATTTGTGCAATGGCTTTTCAGTTATGGCCTTTTAAAATGAACTTTCGCCGAACTTTGACAGGCTGTTGTGACCGTGACCTTTGACGGACATCCACCAGAATGTAACAATTTCTTTCCTGGTAAACGCTCCCAACACCGCTTAAGTTACATCACAAATATGACCCGGTCGCTTGGTACATCCGTGACTAAGTTAACCGTTTGCCATTTTCCACAAAATTGACCTTTAGATGTGACCTTGACCTTTGACCGACATCCACCAGAATGTAACAATTTCTTTCCTGGTAAACGCTCCCAACACCTCTTAAGTTACGTCACAAATATGACCCAGTCACTTAGTCCATCCGTGACTAAGTTAGCCCTTTGCCATTTTCCACAAAATTGACCTTTAGATGTGACCTTGACCTTTGACCGACATCCATCAGAATGTAACAATTTATTTCGTGGTAAATGCTCCCAACTCCTCTTAAGTTATGTCTAAAATATGACCCGGTCACTTAGTCCACCCGTGACTAAGTTAACAGTTTGCCATTTTCCACAAAATTGACCTTTAGATGTGACCTTGACCTTTGACCGACATCCACCAGAATGTAACAATTTCTTTCCTGGTAAACGCTCCCATCACCTCTTAAGTTACATCACAAATATTACCCTGTCGCTTAGTCCATCCATGACTAAGTTAACCGTTTGCCATTTTCAACAAAATTGACCTTTAGATGTGACCTTGACCTTTGACCAACATCCACCAGAATGTAACAATTTCTTTCCTGGTAAACGCTCCCAACACCTCTTAAGTTACGTCACAAATATGACCCAGTCGCTTAGTCCATCCGTGACTAAGTTAACCGTTTGCCATTTCCACAAAATTGACCTTTGGATGGGACCTTGACCTTTGACCTTGTCGTGTACCAAAATCAAATGCTTTCATCCGTAGCTAAGGCCGAACCCACTCATCAAGCCTCATTAACATCGATCCTCCTTTGCGACATTTTGCACACGCACGCACCGGACCGATTGGCACCGCGGAGGCACGATACGATCGACCAGCATGGCGTTAATCAATGGCCGTCTATCTCAGCATTCCGAATATCTGACCGCAGTAACATGGCAATACTTTAAAATCATTGTCATCGTTTGGCATGTGCATCTAGCTGATAATGGGATCCCTGTGTGATATGATTTTGACTACCGTGTCATGGTTTCCTTGCAATTCATGGATGAACATCACCAATTACAAATATCCTCGTGCTCATGGTGGCATCTGTATAAGTTGTACTGTCGAGCTGAAGAACGAATAAAAATTAATTTGTGGATTTTTCTGCTTCATTCATTTTGTCACTTCAAGCATTCATGGATTAGCTTTTCGTGCAATCATTTGTCACCCATGGGCCACGACATCATCAAATAACCCTTTAGTTGCTCTACAAGGATCACAGATCAATCGGCTTACCCTGGTGTAGCATTACTTATGCATTACAATGAACGATTTCGTATTTTTAACACGAAAACAAATCTGATGCTTTTTGACGATTTACAGGGGTTGTGGTGGGGGGGGGGGGGGGGGCAGCCAAAAAGTTTCTCCGTTTACAAAGTTTCCAGAAACAGAGCACGACTCCTTTTTCCAATTTTACCGAGAAACTTACCTGCGGACAGCTGGGGAAAATGTGTGACACAGACTGGAAACTACTTTTAGAGAACGATTAACGTCTGTGCAGAGATCTCTGGCACAGGACCTCGTGGTTGGGAGATGGGGGGCGACGACCTTTTGACCCCCACATACATTCTTAGTCTTTAATACAGTAGTCCAATATCTCTACTGCTCACAAGACCGCAGCCATACTTATTGCAGTCCCAAATGAGTGGTTTCCGCAGAGGGCTCTGATTGTGGTGATCTGTCGTTATGCGGTTGACCGCCTTGAGATTTGAGATGGCACGTGATGGTGGCCCTGAGCGACTTTGTCTTTGTTTGTCAATCATTTCCTTGTGTTCACAACTCGTGTTGTAGGCTAATTTTTTCTCTTCATCTCAACATTGCTGAAAAACTTATGAAGACTGAGATGTTGACAGCACATGGCGGACATATATGAACCACCTTCAGAGGCCATTTTCCCCCGCAGAGCAGGGGTTGGCCTTTTTTGGGCACCGTCGTCCCCTTTTTGAAGCAATGTTTTACAGCCGGATGCTCTTCCTGCCACCAACCCTGTTAGTCGCCTCTTGCGACACACAGGGAATTACCAGTGAACTGGTACTCAATTTGCCAACCTCGTAAGGATGACAGGCTGAGTAAACCACCCTGGCGTTAATTCAGCGATTAATCGGGATTCGAACCCAGGATCCTAGGATCCCAAGCCAGCAACCTAATCGCTAAGCCAACACCAGACTTTGGTGGACATATATGTAGTATCAAAACAAATTTCGTTCACAAATCCATGCCTTTCTTCATTTTTACTGCACTGTTTGTAATTTTGCTGCTCCCTTAGTTTTATAGTGCTGTAGGTATGACATCATCGTCATACTAAATAATCAATCTAAGTTAAATATCCAGTTGAGGCAGAGATAATAGGATTGCAGTTTCTCGGGCGGTCGACAATGTGTGGATAGTGAGGAGGGATTGAAGGAGACTAGGGCACAGAGAAGGTGGTGAATTTTAATAACATCTTGTCTTCCATTTAACAAGATTATCAACCAAAGCTTGATTTTACAAAGTTTGATGGTCATCTTTGCAGTACTTAGGTAATCCCGCAAAAGTAATTGTCCAATTGTTGAATTACTTGCGTTTTCTAACGTGCTCACTGACCGAGATGATATTTGCTGCTGGGTGTGCAGCCAAGGCAACGCTATCTTCCTTCTCACATTCGAACATAAGGAACAATGGGAAGGAACTAAAAAAACAAGTGTGAAAACCACTGCTCATGAAAAATACAAGGTGCTGCTACGTAGTTGTAGTGGCGCGTGGCCATCAGGCTGCTTGTGGCCCACAACGTGTATACCTGCACCACTCCGCTACCCCCTTCGATATTATCATTTATGGTTCACCTGAATGAAAATATATCATTTTTGCTCCTGTTTGTGAGCAAAGAGGGTCTTGCGGCATATGAAGGTCTTTTAGGGCTGGATCTGCATCCCTGTGATTAGTTTTGGTTGCCCACAGGAGGTCCAAAGAGTAGGGAGTCAAGAAAACAGCTGCAGGTATACTCTCATCAATCTTAGTATGCACTGTCTATGATATCATTTACCTGTCTGGAAATTAAAACTCCTGTCCATTCACTTAAGGTACTATATTGATGAGTAACAGGGATACCTGGTGTTGCATGGTGCTATTCTCATCCTGTGACATTCGGAAGAAATCAAATAGTTTTTTTTACCTCTCCCACAAAGGTGGGCGGAGGTTATGTTTTCACCCATGTCTGTTTGTCTGTCTGTCTCTCTGTCTGTCGATCTGCGAGCAGGTTACCTAAAAAAGTTAAAGATGGATTCGGCCAAAACTTTGAGGGCAGTTGGGAGTCTGACAAGGACGAATTGATTCGATGTTAGTGAATATCTGGACATGATAATTTAAAAATACTAAAGTAATTCTTCACCATTGAGAGATGGGACCAAAAACGATATATACACTACATGGCCAAAAGTATGTGGACGCCCGAACATCACACCCGTATGTGCTCGTCGAACATCTCATTCCAAAATCATGGGCATAAATATGGAGTTGGTCTCCCCCCTCCCCCCCCTTGCTGTTATAACAGCCTCCACTCTTCTGGGAAGGCTTTCCACTAGATATTGGAACACTGCTGCGGGGATTTGCTTCCATTCAGCCACAAGAGCATTCGTGAGTTTGGGCACTGATGTTGGGCGATTAGGCCTGGCTCACAGTCGGCATTCCAATTCATCCCAAAGATGTTCGATGGGGTTGAGTTCAGGGCTATGTGCAGGCCAGTCAAGTTCTTCCACACCGATCTCGTTAAACCATTTCTGTATGGACTTCGCTTTGTGCACGGGGGCATTGTCATGCTGAAACAGGAAAGGGCCTTCCCCAAACTGTTGCCACAAAGTTGGAAGCACACAATCATCTAGATTCTAGAATGTCATTGTATGCTGTAGTGTTAAGATTTCCCTTCACTTGAACTAAGGGGCCAAGCCCAAACCATGAAAAACAGCCCCAGACCATTATTCCTCCTCCACCAAACTTTACAGTTGGCACTATGCATTTGGGCAGGTAGCATTCTCCTGGCATCCGCCAAACCCAGATTCGTCCGTCGACTGCCAGATGGTGAAGCGTGATTCATCACTCCAGAGAACGAGTTTCCACTGTTCCAGAGTCCAATGGCGGCGAGCTTTACACCACTCCAGCTGATGCTTGGCATTGCGCATGGAGATCTTAGGCTTGTGTGTGGCTGCTCGGCCATGGAAATCCATTTCATGAAGCTCCCGACGAATCGTTGTTGTGCTGACGTTGCTTCCAGAGGCAGTTTGGAACTCGGTCGTGAGTGTTGCAAATGAGGACAGACGATTTTTACGCGCTATGCGCTTCAGCACTCGGTGGTCCTGTTCTGTGAGCTTGTGTGGCCTACCACTTCGTGGCTGAGCTGTTGTTGCTCATAGATATTTCCACTTCACAATAACAGCACTTACAGTTGACCGGGGCAACTCTAGCAGGGCAGAAATTTGACAAACTGACTTGTTGGAAAGGTGGCATCCTATGATAGTGCCACGTTGAAAGTCACTGAGCTCTTCAGTATGGCCCATTCTACTGCCAATGTTTGTCTATGGAGATGGCATGGCTGTGTGCTTGACTATATATACCTGTCAGCAATGGGTGTGGCTGAATCAGCCGAATCCACTAATTGTAAGGGGTGTCCGCATACTTTTTGTCATGTAGTGTACCTCCTGTGTATTGACTCAGATTTGCCTTCTTCTGTACATTGACTCGGATTTGACTGTACATTGACCAGTATCCACCTCCCCTCACATCCGGAATCTTGGCGTCATCTTTGACCAAACCCTCTCCTTCGACAAATACACTAAACAGATCACAAAGTCAGCCTTCTTTCACCTGAAAAACATCGCCCGTCTCCGCTCATCCCTCTCCTCCACGGCTGCAGAAACCCTCATCCACGCCTTCATCACCTCCCGTCTGGACTACTGCAATAGCCTCCTCTATGGTTCACCCTCAAAAATCACCAATAAACTCCAATACATTCAGAACTCCGCTGCCCGTCTACTCACCCATTCCCGGACCCGTGACCACATCACCCCCGTCCTTTACAAGCTTCATTGGCTCCCCATCCCCCAGAGAATCCAGTACAAAATCCTCCTCTTGACATACAAAGCCCTCCATAACCTGGCCCCATCCTACCTGGCTGACCTCATCTCCAGACACACTCCCACCCGCAACCTCCGCTCTGCTGGTACCAACCTCCTGACCCCCCCCCCCCCCCCATGCGGACCAAATTCAGATCCTGGGGGGACAGGGCCTTCTCCATCGCTGCTCCCACCCTCTGGAACTCACTACCTCACACCATCAGAGACTCCTCCTCACTCACCACATTAAAAACATCACTAAAGACCCACCTGTTCAACACTGCATTCAACATTCAACCCACAGCATTTAACCCCTGACTATCTCTTCTCCTTCTCCCTCCTTTTGCTTTAAATATTTCCCTATTGATTCTTGTCTTTTTACAATTGTTGTTTTCATGTATTGTTATGCATTATGTTTTCCACTCTGTCAAAGCGCCTTTGGGCTTCTGAAAAGCGCTATACAAAATAAATGAATTATTATTATTATTATTATTATTTGCAAGGCTAATCTGGGTGACTATAACAGACAAATTGAGAGACTAGTCCTCCAGCCTAATGTCCTTCCGATGGATGGCGCACACATTGTTTAATTACCTGGCATGAGTCAAGATTCGAACGCAGGTCAGACAACTGGAAGGCAAGCACGCATACACCTAGGTTATCCTGCCAACTTCCAGTAAAGTCCACTTAGTTCCAACTGAGGCCAGACAGTTACGTGAAGTAGTATGAGTACATGAAGCACATTGAAACACTTTCACTATGTATTGTGACTCCTCTGTTACATGGCAGGCTAAGTGCGCTTTGGAATGACCCTTTTCCGACGCATGCGGTGTTTTACTGTTTATAAAGTGCTCCAGGTGTCCTGTCAGCAGTTTTTGAACGTTTTTTTTCTCTCTCTTATTTTAATCGGGTTTGCAGCAAGAAAATATTTTTGATCCAGTCTGCAGAGGCAGTTGAAACTAAATAAAAATAAATATATTTCTCACCAACTCAAAAGACTTGCAGGATTTTTCAAATCAGCCAAAAATATTTCTGCATTAAGAACCTCTGAGGACGTTGGTTTCAATGCCAGGGAAGAAATTTGTTTGATTACTAAGGGAAAAAAAGAAAGAAAAAATCCCCTGATGGTCGCCAAAATATCCGGTCGCGAAGATGGATAGCCAGATTCCTATCGCCTTTTCCATCTGTCAATTGCGAGAAGCCACATGGAGGTTTTAATTACGGCTCGAAACGCGGTGAGACATGCAAGTCGCTCTGCCTTTGGCGAGGCAATCGCACCTAATCGTGGAAAATCAACCCCGCTGGGAGAATGCTTGATTAACGGGGTAAAAAAGAAAACGAAAAATAATCTGGAGGAAAATTAATTCCGACAAAGCTGCTGACGGGCTTTGGGGTGGAAACACATTTCCAAGTCCCAAAATATAACAAGAATAAAAAATATTTGGCTGTAGGTCGTGGGACCACCAATAACTGATCAGGTACCTTGGACCAACTTCCAAAATGTGCTCCGGTATTTGGAGCGATTCGTACATTAACGAAGGTCACATTTTCCTTATTTGGGCAAGTTGATGGTGTTTGCATAGGGACACCACTGAGGTCTTCTGGGACTAGGTGGTTCTGGGACAGGATGGTATTGTCTCCAGTGGTTGTAAACAAGCAAAGATCCTAATGAGACAAGGAAATCCATGGTCTGTACTCGTAGAAGGAATTTAGAATTTATCACAGTCAAACAACGAATGGGATATTTAAGTGGAATGGGCGGCCAACTTACAAATCTTAGACATCGGTCGTCTGCACGATACTTTGATGGACCGGACCAAAGGCTGAGTCTTAAAAAATATATTATGAGGTATTCAAGTCGACAAGTGCATGCTGATGGCACTAGAGAGTTCATAGAACACCTTAAACTGTGCAGTGTTGAGAAACAAGGACATGGGCGGGGTCTTCGAGCGGCAAATTTGATTGGTCGAGATGATGCAAAATGCCGTAATAATTTGTCCAAGTACTGCTTCAGGAAGGGTTTTGAAAGTGACAAAAAGGCGATTTGTGTTTTACAGAATTCAGGTGTATCATTCGATATAAATAAAATTAAGATTTCTAAAGGTTGCAGAAATTATTCTCGGAAGTTTACCACCGTTGATGCAGCGTCTTCTACACCACCTTATTTAACACGTTATTGAGGGAGCTGTGCTCGCACTATAAAGCCAGACAAAATGGACGACACAGGAACGAAGTTTCACCGAGCTATTTATTTAGCTCAAAACCAAAGAACTCAAAAGTACACTGAATCTGCCCCTCGAACGGGCGGCAATTTATATCGCAAACTGAACACACAAAAGCCACGCCTCTCAGGCGGAGCATGGTATGCAAAATTGGTAAGTCACGTGTTCGCCCGAGAAGGGCAAGTCTGAACACGCCCGGGCGAGTCCGGACACGTGACCGCTCGCCGGTTGCGTCATCGGCCGGTGCACGGTAATTGTGTCATGCTTCCGGTAACCGCTACATGCGCCCCCCCAGAATTAACCTGCACCGGGAGAGTCAGTTTGAGGGGGGTCCTGATGACCCGGCCGAAATGACCCCTGGCGATTCGTGTGGGGGTGGTGGCGGCATGGCGGTGGATGGTCGGGCGGGGGGGCTTGGTTGACGGGGGACGGCCCCGTCGTGGAAGAAGGGCCAACCGTGGAGGTTGGTCGAGGTCCAAATGGGCCGGCTTGCGGCGGTCCACGGAGATGCGGTCCGGCTTGCCGCCGATGTCAACGATTAATGACTTGTCGTCCTTCTGCAGGACCCGGAAAGGTCCATCGTACGGCGGCCGGAGCAGTCCCCGGTGTGCATTGTGCCGGATAAAAACGTACTCCGCAGTGCGAAGTGCTGGAGGGACGTGGGCACGGGGGCAAATCTCCTGGTGGCCTCCTGGAGGTCCGAGCGTTGGCGAGCCGCGGACAAGGGGCCGGTGGCGTCAGGAATGAATTCGCCCAGCACGCGCAGTGGCTGGCCGTAGACCAGCTCGGCGGTGGAAGCCTGGAGGTCCTCTTTAGGGGCCGTTCGGAGGCCTAATATGACCCACGGGAGCCTGTCGGCCCAACCGTCATCCTGGAGGCTGGCTCTGAGAGCGGCCTTCATCGAGCGGTGGAACCGCTCGCACAAGCCGTTGGCTTGGGGGTGGTAGGCCGTGGTGCGGTGAAGCTTGACCCCCAAGGCCTGGGCGACCGCACCCCAAAGCTCGGAGGTGAATTGCGGGCCTCTGTCGGAGGAGATGTCCGAGGGCGCGCCGAAACGGGCAATCCAAGTGCCAATGAAGGCCTGCACCACGTCGGCGGATGTTGTTGATGCCAGCGGGATGGCCTCCGGCCACCTGGTGGTCCTGTCCACCATCGTGAGGAGGTGGGTGAAACCCCACGAGGAGGGAAGGGGTCCCACCAGGTCCACATTGACGTGGTCGAAGCGCCGCGCGGGCACGTCGAATGGTGCCAACGGGGCCTGGGTGTGCCGGTGGACCTTCGCGTGCTGGCAGGCGACACAGGCATTGGCCCAGTCGCGGACGTCCTTGCGGAGCCCGTGCCAGACGAACTTTGCTGCCACGAGCTTCTGTGATGCCTTCCGGCCCGGGTGGGAAAGGCCGTGAAGGGCGTCAAAAATGCGCCGCTGCCATCCGGTGGGCACGATGGGGCGTCGGGGCGAGGTTGGCCCAGGGAAACGTCGCACAGGAGAACTGTGCCTGTGTCCTTGAAGGGGACGTCGGCCAACCGCAGGCCTGTGTCTGCTGTCCGGAGGGCTTGCACCGTGGGGTCAGCGGTCTGGTCGGCCGCCATGCGGGCGAAGTCCACACCCAGGTGGACGGCGTTCGCGCCGGACCGGGAGAGGCAATCGGCCACAGCGTTGTGCTTGCCCGGAACGTGCCGGATGTCCGTCGTAAATTCGGACACAGCGGAGAGGTGGCACTGCTGGTGGGCCGACCACGGCTCCGTAACCTTGGCCATGGCGAAGACCAGGGGTTTGTGGTCCACAAACGCCGTGAACGGGCGGCCCTCCAAAAGATGGCGGAAGTGGCGAATGGCCAGGTAAAGACCGAGGAGCTCGCGGTCGAAAGCGCTATACTTGCGCTCGTTAGGGCGAAGCTGCCGGCTGAAGAAGGCCAGCGGTTGCCAAGCCCCGTTCACCCACTGTTCATGCACGGCGCCCACCGCGTAGTCGGAAGCGTCCGTGTTGAGGGCGATGGGTGCGTCAAGCGCCGGGTGTGCCAGCATGGTCGCGTTGGCGAGGGCCAGCTTAGCGCCCGTGAACGCCGCGTCCATCTCTGTGGTCCAGGCGACATCGTGCTTGGCCGGCTTGCCCCGGAGGGCTTCGTACAGGGGGCGCATGAGTTGGGCGGCGCGAGGCACGAACCGTTGGTAAAAATTTACCATCCCCAAAAATTCCTGTAGGGCCTTGAAGGAGCGGGGGCGCGGGAAACTTGTGACTGCCTCCACCTTGGTAGGCAGCGGGACGGCCCCGCGCTTCGTGATGCGGTGCCCCAGGAAGTCGACGGCCGTTACGCCAAACTGGCATTTCGCCGGGTTGATGATGAGGCCGTGCTGGCCGAGGCGCTCGAAAAGCGTGCGCAGGTGGACGAGGTGCTCCGCCTGGGAAGTGCTAGCGATGAGAATGTCATCCAGGTCGACGAACAGAAAGGTGAGATCGCGCAGTACACTGTCCATCAGCCGCTGGAAGGCCTGGGCCGCATTCTTAAGGCCGAACGGCATTCGGAGGAACTCGAAGAGGCCAAAAGGTGTAATGACAGCCATCTTCGGAACGTCGGCCGGCCGGACAGGTACCTGGTGGTAGCCCCGAATAAGGTCGACCTTGGAGAAGATCACCCGCCCCGCCAAACGGGCGGAAAAGTCCTGTATGTGTGGTATCGGGTACCGGTCAGGGGTGGTGGCGTCGTTGAGGCGGCGGTAATCGCCGCATGGTCGTCATCCGCCACCCGGTTTGGGCACGATGTGCAGGGGCGAGGCCCACGCGGTATTCGAGCGCCGCACAATGCCCAATCGCTCCAGCGCGTCAAATTCCGCCTTCGCCACGGCGGGTTTGGCCGGGTCGAGGTGGCGAGCCCCGGCGTAGACCGGTGGACCTGTGGTCAGGATGTGGTGTTCGACGCCATGCCTGACGGCGACGGCCGAAAACGTCGGCTGCGTGAGGGCGGGAAACTCGGCGAGCAGGCGGGTGAAATCGTCCACGGCCGGGAGCGCGCAGGCTAGCTTGGTCGGAGCAAAGCCGCTCAATGAGCAAGCGAGCGAGCTGAAGGTCTCCGCGTTGATGAGCCGACGCCGTTTGGCGTCAAACAAAAGCCCATGCGCACCCAGCAAGGCCATGGGCACGTTCGCCGTGATGAAGTCCCACCTGAAGCGCTGGCCCCCGAAGCAGAATGCGACGCTGCGCAAACCGAAGGTGGGGATGGAGGAGCCGTTTGCGGTGACCAAGGCGGGGCCGCATAGCGCGGCCTGTTTGTCCTCCACCGAGGCGGGTATCACGCTCAGCTGAACGCCGGTGTCACACAAAAAACGCCGCCCGGACTCTGTGTCCGTGATAAACAGAAGGCTGCCTGAATGGCCGACGCTCATGGCAGGCAGCGAGCGCCAGCCTGGTCATTTCCCGACCCGCCGAAAGTGCATGGTGGGCGGCACGTTCTGGCCTTCTGCCCGAACCTGGCGTGGTAATAGCACATGTTCCGCTCTGGTGGAGGCTCCGGCGGTCGCGTCGGGTTTGGTCGACGGGGCGTCGCGGCGGCCGCAGCCGTCAGTGGCACGGACTCGGCCGGTGGAGGCACCGGTCGTGGCGCGGGCGTTGCCTCGGTCGGCCCAGGGTTCCAGGCGGCCGCTCCGACGTGTCGCCTGGCCAAGAAAAATTTATCGGCCTCCTTGGCCAGGGCGCGAGGGACCATGATGGGCGAATTAGCCAAAGCTAACCGTACCTGCCCGGGTAGCCGCTGGAGGAACAGCTCGTGGAAGAGGAAGTCCGGGCTGTGGTCACAGAGAAGAGCAAGCATGTGGTCCATGCTTTCGGATGGACGTGCCTCACCCAGCTCCGGGAGGTGTAGTAGTTGTCGTGCGCCTTCGGTCTCCTTAAGTCCAAACGCACCGAGGAGTAGGGCTTTGAGCGCGCCGTATTTGTCGGCGTTCGGCGGGTGCTGGAGGAAGCTCAGCACCCGGGCAGCGGAGGAGGCGGTGAGCACAGAGACTACATGGTGGTAGCGCATCGTGTCCTCCGTGATGTTCCGCAGGGTGAATTGAGAATCGGCTTGAGCAAACCAAACGGCCGCATGAGATTCCCAAAAGCCCGGGAGCTTCAAAGCTACAGCTGACTCCATCGCCGTGTTCGTAGAAAGGGGTCACCAATTGTGGGAGCTGTGCTCGCACTATAAAGCCAGACAAAATGGACGACACAGGAACGAAGTTTCACCGAGCTATTTATTTAGCTCAAAACCAAAGAACTCAAAAGCACACTGAATCTGCCCCTCGAACGGGCGGCAATTTATATCGCAAACTGAACACACTAAAGCCACGCCTCTCAGGCGGAGCGTGGTATGCAAAATAGGTAAGTCACGTGTTCGCCCGAGAAGGGCAAGTCTGGACACGCCCGGGCGAGTCCGGACATGTGACCGCTCGCCGGTTGCGTCATCGGCCGGTGCACGGTAATTGTGTCATGCTTCCGGTAACCGCTACATTATATTAGTTATTTATACCTGTTGGTTGTATCCTTTATGACATCCTTAAAAACAGTAAGTTTCCCGTTTGGAATGAGTTTTTATTTTGTTTGACTTTCAGACAGACAGAGTAAAATATTATCTCACTCCTCTCTGTGCATGTAGGATCAGGACAAATTCAGAGCCAAAGTACTACTAAACTACACGTTTGTTTTCCGATACATGTTTAGATTCGTGTTAAAAATATAACATTCAATTTGAATTAAGTTGTTCCTCAATCATAAACGGACGTTTTTAGACAGAAAGACATAAGTGAACCAATTGCTTAACCCCGCTTTTCACTTTGCGTAGACAGGTAACCAGAGAGAAAACCGCAAAGAATACTCATCATTATCTATATCTCATCATTTTACGCAAAATATTACAATCTGCCACAAAACTTGATAATCATTTGTACAATGTATATTTTAAAATATATATTTTTAGATTGTTCTCGTTTCTTGGACTATCCTTGTTTGCCATTCTGAGAACTTTCTGAACGTCCCAATTATTTATAGTTTTTTTTATATTTATAGTCTTTTGTTTGAAATCCATTGTTAACAATTTTAACTAGAACGCCACTTAGTAGAGCGCATACTCCCGCCGTGGGTGGCCGCTGCTGAGCCCTATCTTCCAATGGTAAAAAATCCTTCGAAAAATTCCTGGATCCGGAATAATATCCTGGGCTTCACCAAAAACTAATCAATTCTTCCTTATCCCAAGGGCAATCATCCCACCAACTTTCATCCAAATCCGTTCAGAACTTTTCCAGATATCTTGTTCACAAACACATGAACATACGAACACACATACGCGCGCACACACACACACACACACACACACACACACACACACACACACACACACACACACACACACACACACACACACACACACACACACACACACACACACACGGATGCGATCGAATGCATTACTCCCTGGCGGGAGTAATAACTATTCACTGAGGAGAGTACCAAATGTAGTGTTTATGGGGGAATTAGGCTGAGAGAGTGATTGTGTCATACAAGAGAGTGATTGTATATATTTTATTGACTGTGGACAGGTAGGCATACAGGTATAGGTGAGTACGCGGTGGCAAAAGGCAGGTGAATTGTGAGAGGGGAGGAAGCGGGTGGGTAAAAGACAGGTGAGTCGAGGTGAGAATGACGTGGGTAACATGTGTCTGCTAGGTGTTTGAGATTGGTGAGGTTTAAAACGAATTTAAAAAGGGTGACCGAGTCTGCCTGATAACCACAAGTGATTTGCTACCTGTCAACTTTTTCCTGGCTCACTTCTCTTACCTATCAGCTCTCACAAGGCTTCCTCGCCCTATGGCCATACAAGTTTTGGCTCATGGGTCCAATAAAGGGTCTTTACGGAGAAGGAAAGAGAAGAAAGGTACCTTATCTCCGCACACCAGGTTCACGTTTCGGGCCTCGCTCCCTCGGTATTAATTACCAAGACCCAGGATATGATAATGATGGCCATGACGTGAACAAACGGGGTTCAGTGAAAGGGTCACGCGGTCTACTTGCGATCTGGTGATGCGCAAAAGCACCTCCTGGTTTATTCCATTTAATTTCATTACCTCTGCCACCAAAGGTGGATGGAGGTTATGTTTTCACCCCTGTCTGTTTGTTTGTTTGTTTGTTTGTTTGCGAACAAAATATCTCAAAAAGTTTGTGGACGGATTCGGACGAAATTTGTCAGAGAGGTAGTGTATGTGACAAGGACGAAATGATTAGATTTTGGTGAAGATCCGGATTCGGATCCGGCTACTAGAATTTTTAAAGTGATTTTTCACCATTGGGAGATCAGGCCAAAAACGATACATAGCAGGATATCTCAAAAAGTTATGGACAGATTTGGACGAAACTTGGTGGACCGGTTGGGTGTCTGACAAGGACAAATAGATTCGATTTTGGTGAAGATCTGAATATGGATTCGGATATGAGAATTATTTAATTTTTTAAGTGATTCTTCACCATTGGGAGATTGGGCCAAAAACTATACATAACAGGATATCCCCCGCTCTTGCAGGGAAAATGGCCTTAAAATGTCTGTTGTGTTGAATATGATAATTGTTTAATTTTTTAATTGATTCTTCACCATTGAGTGAAAGGGCTAAAATCTATATAAAGCAGGATATCTCAAAAAGTTGTGGACGGATGATTTTGATTAAATGTGATTCTGTGTTGTGATTTTCTGGTCTACTCTGGGATACAAAACGTAAACTGTTCACCTGGTGGACGTATGCTCTCTACTGAGTGCCGTTCTAGTTTAAATTGTTTTCAAAACAAAATAATTAATACAATCATGAATCTGTTTATTTACAAAAGCTACACAAACCATCTTTGCTCTCAGGACGTTTCCAATTGATGTGCATAGAATACAGTTTGAAACTTCAGCTCTCATTTACAACAAAGACATGAGGACAGGCATGGGAAAGGGTGGGAGATCCCGATGGTGAACAGGTGTCATTAAGATTGCTCTATATTAATACTATTGGTCTTTCGGATGTTGGTCTGCCTTGGTGGAGCAAAGTTTTTGCAACCAATCATTTCACAGCCAGAAGTTGTTCCGTAAACCTATGTTAACCCTTCGCTGCCTCTCCTTTTTATGATTGCACTTACCCCAGGCCTCGATTCAAAGCCCACTCTCCATATGTGCACAATGATGTCATTGCAGGTGGTTTGAGGGTCCTTGGGTAGAGGGGTACCAATAAGGGAAACCTGCAAGAGAAGGTTACAGAGAGTGAAGAAGGGTGTCAGGGAGTGACAAAGAGTGCGAAGCGGGTATCTCGAAGAATAAAGACGAGTTCCCTAAGTGCGCCATTTTGCAAGCTGGAGAGCTGGTTTGTAGTATCGGGAGAATGAAAAAAAGTGCTGCGGAGGGTCACTGGAGTGACGAGCTACGTACCCCACACCAGTGATGGACGCACCTGCACTAACACCAGTCCATCCATGATCTGTTACCAGGATGAGGTTTCTTTTTCTTCATTTGCAAATCCTAGTATCGCTATACTCATCCTCCATCATCACCAGACTTGCACCCGAAGATATTAGTTAATCTAATATAAATTTAGTCTTTATCTTCTAATAATACTCAAAAAAGTACCTGTCCCCACTGACAGAAAAGTTAAAGTTAATCAATCAATTTAAATTATTTCATGGACTTTTAAAAGGTTAGTCGTGCTTTTGATAGAGTCTGGCATCCTGCCCTGCTCTGCAAACTCTCTGTCTTTGGAATCCAAGGCAAACTAGACACATGGATTACTGACTTCATCCACTATTACAGCCAATGTGTGGCTCTCAATGGGAACATTCCATTTCATCTCCCTGTCAAGGTCGGAGTGTCCCAAGGCAGTGTTCTGGGCACAGTCCTATTCCTGATCTTCATCAACAATCTCTTTCACTCTCTGGAACATCCTCTTTATCTATTTGCTGATGACTCCACTCTCTTCCGTGCCATCCTTTTATCGTTCAGGAAGTCACAAGATGGTCAAACACTTGGAACATATCGTTCAATCCTGACAAATCTCATACTCTCACTGTCTCTCTATGAAAGAACTGTCTGGCAACCATCCACCCTCCATCTACTTTCTTAACAATCTGCTTGAGAAAATGCAGTCATTCAAACTCCTGGGTTTCACTATCAGCCCTGATCTTTCTTGGGTAAACCACATTTTCAAGCTGGCCTCCAAAGCCAGTCACTGACTGCGCATCTTTTGTCGCACAGAAGTTACGGCCCGGACAGACACAGACACAGACTCACACACACAGACAGACACACAGAAACACGGATACAGACAGACACACAGACACATTGTGTAACATACTGTGATGTCATATCCTTTTCCAGGCTCCGCCACCTGTTGGGTGCCCCAAGTGCTTTTTCCTGTGTCATCACTTCCGGGAATAAACCGCTGTTTGGACGCTGGCTTTGTGTCTTTGAATCCCTCGATTTGCGATGCCATCAATCTCGTAAGGATGTTACAGTGGTGATGAGGAGCTCGACTGTGTGTTCGAGCTCACGTGTGGTGTTTTATTTTCACGATGGCAGTCGCCGGGATCGGGATTTTGAGTGAATTTAAGCCAAATTCAGATGACTGGGTTGATTTTTGCGAGAGACTGGATGAGTATTTCGTTGCTAACGGAATTGATGGCGCTGATGATGCACCTCGATGTCGTGCTATTTTGCTGACTGTGTGCGCATCCCAGACAGACAGCTTGATGAAGGATCTCCTATCACCCGAAAAACCCCACTACAAGTCATACGCTGCACTGGTTGAGTTGGTGCAGAGACACCACAAACCCAAGCCGGGGAAAATCGTGTCAAGGTACAAGTTTTATACACACCAAAGAAGCGAAGGTCAATCGGCGAGTGAGTTTGTAGCTGATCTCAGACGTCTGGCTGAACACTGAGCGTTTGGCGCAACACTGGACAAGATGCTAAGAGACTTTGTTGTGATTGGAATTAACAGCGATTCCATCTTGCGTAAACTGCTCTAGGAGACAGATCCAGACCTCAAGAAGGTTACTGACATTGCCACTGCGTGTATGCAAGCCGATGACAGTCTACGGGTCATCACAAGGTGATTGTGATGGTCATCACAAGGTCATCACAGCACAAGATGCGACTCTGTGCCGGATGTGCACAGAGTCACAACTTACAAAGAGAAATGTCAGATTTCTCCACCTCCATCTGCCCGCGAGATGTACCGTCCCAAGAAGACTGGCGGCATGACCTGCTGGCATTGCGGTGGTGGGCATGGCGCATTCCAATGTCGTTATAAACAATTCACGTGCCATGCCTGTGGGAAGAGGGGGCATCTGCAAGCCCGATGTCCCAGACCCACCTGTTCCACTCACCATGTCGATGTCGACAATGACAACACAGAGCCAACTGATCACATGCTTCATGTAACCAACAGCACATCAGGCACTACCACAGTCAAAGGTGAGAATGATTCAGTTCTCTCTGTGGGCACTAGGAATACTGAACCTCCGTTTGTTGTGACGGTGACAATAGATCACTCCCCTGTGGAAATGGAGATCGATACTGGCGCTTTGAGATATATCATGTGTGAAGGCATGTTCACCTCGCTGTATCCACAGGGTGGGGTTCCGGATATCACACCTGTGTCGACCAAACTGAAGACATATACCAGCGAAATTGCGCCTGTGATCGGCTCAGCCATTGGGTCCGTCGAGTACGATGGTGCATCCCACACTTTACCGTTGCTTGTCATAAAGGGCAAGGATCTGGCTTTGTTTGGCAGAGACTGGTTAAAGGTCATCAGACTCAACTGGCATAATGTGAACCGTGTGTCCACCAGTGCTGGATGTGCATCGATTGGCGACAAGTATCCTGATCTATTTCGTGATGGTGTGGGCACTTTTAAAGGCACCAAGGTTAAGATTCACGTGGATGCCGAGGCTAGGGCTATTTTCCAAAGGGCAAGACCTGTACCGTACATGATGCAAGCAAAAATTGAGCAGGACCTCGATCGTCTTCTGGATGAAGGAATCATCACCCCAGTTGAATACTCTAACTGCGCTGCTCCAATTGTACCCATGCTGAAAGCTGATGGGAGCTTACGTATCTGTGGGCACCACAAGACTACCATAAATCGTCATTGAAAACTGGATGGATAGAGTCTGCCACTCTGCCAAAACTGGATGGATAGAACAGGCCGAGGACCTGTTCACGGCTCTCATGGGAGGTGAGATATTTACAAGGTTAGACCTGACTAATGCTTATGCACAAGTTGAACTTTCAGACGAATCAAAAACTTTCACCTGTATCAATACACACCGTGGACTGTTTGTGTACAATCGATGCCCTTTTGGCATTTGGTCCGCCACGCCAATTTTCGAGAGAAAAATGGAGAACTTATTAAGAACCGTACACAGCACTGTTGTGTTACAGGATGATGTATTGGTGATCGGTCGGTCAGCCCAGGAACACCTCCAGAACCTGAATGAAGTGATAAGCCATCTCTCCAGTGCAGACCTTCGTCTCCGTCGTGAGAAATGTGTCTTCATGGCCCCTGAGGTTGAGTACTTGGGTCATCGCATCATGCGGAAAGTCATTTTGCCCTCACCAGGTAAAGTGGAAGCTATCAAGAACGCTCCCGCTCCCCACCAATGTGTCCGAGCTTTGGGCTTTTCTCGGAATGTTAACCTACTTTGGTAATTTCATACAAAACCTCAGTACTGTCTTGGATCCGTTGCAAATTTTGTTGTGCCAAGGCGTTCATTGGAAATGGGGTTCGGCTCAAGACAAGGCTTTCAGGGATGCAAAAACCCTGTTATGCACATCACCATTGCTTGTACATTAGGACACTATGAAAGAGTTCACGTTGAGCTGTGACAGTTCATCTTACAGATTAGGTTGTGCAATATTGCAAACCAACGATGCTGGTCTTTTGCAACATGTTATATGCATCGAGCAAACTATCAAGTACGGAATGTCGGTATGGGCAGGTTGACCGCGAGGCACTTTCCTGCGTTTTTGGAGGAGGTAAAATGCACCAGTACCTTTCTGGCCGACATTTCACATTGTAAACTGACCACAAACCCCTCTTCGGTCTGTTGGGGGAGGATAAGGCAGTATCACAGACTTCATCTGGTCAGGTGCAACGTTGGGCTTTAACCATTGATGGTTATGACTACAGGCGTGTGTACAGCCCAGGACATGAAATGTATTGTGCAGATGCATTGAGTCGTCTACAGCTTCCGCAAACCATTGAGGAACCACCTCTACCTGGTAATCTTGTTCCTCTGCTGTCTCAGGTTGTTCATGACAAAGCACCTGTCACTGCAAAACAAATTGCAAGAGGTACGAGCGACGATCCTACATTGTCGCATGTCAGACGCTGTGTCCTGTCGGGTGATTGGTCATCTTGTACAGGTGAAGCTAAACCGTATCTAAAGAGGAAGGATGAGTTGTCAGTTGACGTGGATTGCCTCCTTTTTGGGAAGTCGTATCATCATCCCACCTAAACTACGTGAGACAATATTGTCAGAACTACATGATGCTCACCCTGGGATGGTCACTATGAAAACTATAGCCAGAGCTCACGTGTGGTGGCCAAAGTTAGATGATGACATAGAAACCTCTGTACGTCATTGTCTCACATGTCAGGTTAATGCTAAGTCACTGCCGGAAGCACCACTTGAAATGTGGTCATGGCCAGGTAAACCTTGGTCGAGGTTACACATTGATCATGCTGGACCTTTCTTAGGTAAGTTGTTCCTTGTCGTCGTTGATAACCACTCAAAGTGGATTGAGGCTGTTGTTGTACCCTCTACAGGCTTGGTCATTACAATCGAAGCCCTACGCAGTATGTTCGCCATTCATGGCATTCGTGATTGCATTGTATCGGACAACAGCTCATCTTATACCAGTGTAGAGTTCCTGAGCTTTTGCAAGCAAAATGGCATCAATCATCATACCTCTGCTCCATACAAGTCTGCTAGCAACGGCCAGGCTGAGGGCCGTTCAGATCGTGAAGAGTGGAATAAAGCGTGTTACGGAAGGTACCATACAAACTCGCTTGGCCCGAGTCCTATTAAGTTATCGCACATGACCACATCATGGTCATGTGCGGAAAGATCTGCGCATGCGCAAGATTGGTCGTCTCGTCACGTCTCTTCAAAGCTGTCCCCACGCGCACGCTTTCGAAGTTAAGTAATTTTTCACAATTGTGTTTTTGTCCAATCTGTATCTTTCTTTCGGTGTATGTACCTATTGGGGTGACTTTAATAGGTTTCTCGGTGTTGGTTTTTCATACCTGTATACAGAATCGTCGTTTTTTTCGTATCGTGTATTCTGAGGCCTAGTGTCGTACTAGTAGGCTACCGTGTCAGCCCTTGGCTTGAGGCTTTTTTTTGTCTCAGCGGTTCTTCGATCGAGCTGCAATTACTTTCGGTCTCTGTTTTTCACGGTCTTTTCACCCCATACTTCTTTGTTTTAAAATCTCAAAAAAAAAAAAAAAATTTCCTTCTCTGTTCTTATCCGTTTGTTCGTTCTTATTTGCTCGTTCGTTCTTCGACCACGTTGTTCGTGATCACGTGATCACGTTGTTAAAAAATGTTTCATCTGTCCCCTGAAGAACTTTAATTTGTCATATTCTATAACACCTTTTTCTTCTTCTTCTATAAAAGAATGCTTTTGACTTGCTCACCAAATCTATTTATTCCAAAAAAAAAATCCATCTCTTACAGTGCATCTTTCATTCATTCCCTAAACTCTCCAGAACTCCACCCATCCTTCAGCGTCCTCAAATGTATTTTTGACTCGAATGTCTCAAGAAACTCATTTTGCAATAAATGTTCTTTCCCATTAATCGTACACTTTTCAAAATCCAATCTCACCCCTTCCCTCCAAATCTTCCCCATCACCCATCTCTTTCAAATCTTCCCCCTTGCCCCTCCCCCCCAAATCTTCCCCATCACCCATCCCTTTCAAATCTCCCCCCCTGCCCCTTCCCTCCTAAACTCCCCCCACACCCCTTACCTCCGAGACTCTCCCTCACTCCTCCCCTCCTAGACTCCCCTCTCACCCCTCCTCCTCAAAGCGTCCTCCCCGCTTCTTCCCCCTTCCAACTTTCACCTTCTTCTCCCTCAACCTTCTGCCTCACTCTTCCCCCTCCTCAAATAACACCTCACTGCACCTCACCCAATCAACATCAAACCTTTTGTCTGCCCCATTCTTCCCTTTCTCCAAGCTATTCTGTAATCTCTGACACACCTTCAACAGCTCTCCCTACCTCTTCCTCCTCTTCCACATCTTACCCTACCGCTCCCCCCCCCCTGTTCTGTATCCGATGCTCCCCCTTCCTCTTCCTTAACAGTATGGACCTCAAACATCCAGGGCCTTCGCTCAAACTTAACTGATCTCTCCATACAGGTTGCTCCTGACAAACCAGACGTGATCTGCTTAACAGAAACTTTCCTCCTTCATGATGTCTCTGATTCCTTGGTATCTTTCCCAGGTTACTCCCTCCTCCGGTATGATAGACCTGAGCCTCGTCCTGGAGGTGGGGTTGCTATCTTTATAAAAAAAACTCTCTTCCTCACTCGCCCTGCACTGCCCTCTCTCCACCTCACCCCCAGGAATACCTTTGGCTACAGCTTCCCCTTCGCTCCCACCTTTTATTCATATGTGTGTTGTACCGTCCACCAAACAGTGATGACTCCATCTACATCTCGGTCTGATAATATGGACCAACTTCTATCGACCCATCCCAACTCTCTCTTCCTCATATGTGGTGATTTCAACTGTCACCATGCCAATTGGCTGGGGGTGGGTACCTCTCTCACCAGCCATGGCTCTTCAGCAAAGGACTTCTGTGACTAACTGGGACTGACACAATCTGTCAATTTCCCAACCCGGATCTCAGTCAACGGAGCATCTTCTCTTCTGGACTTGGTTATGACTAACTTCCCTGAAAATGTCTGCTGCTCTTCTTCTGCTCCAATCGGCTCTTCTGATCACGTGCTTGTTAAAGTGGACATCTCTCTGACCATTCTCAGAGAGCCTCCTCAGCATCGACGAGTCTGGCATTTCACTCAGGCCAACTGGCACGGTCTTCAAGCAATCATCAATCATCTGGACTGGTCTCCCATCTCAACTGCCTCTGACATCAACTCATCCTAAGAATTCTTCCAAAGTAAATTGCTCTCTCTCATGCACAGATTTATCCCATCTCGTCTTCAGTTGTCATACCCTTCCTCCCGTCCATCGTACACGGAATCTTGTGGTGAGGCTATTGCCCAGAAACAACTTGCTTTCGTCTCCTGGAAAGCAAATCCAACGGAAGGAAATCTCATTTCCTTTCAAAAAGCCCGAAACAAGTGTGTGTCCACCCTCAGGAGAGCCAGGAAACAATATCTCTCCGTTCTCAGGACCGAACTCTCTTATCTGTCTCCCTCTTCCAAATCCTGGTGGCGTCTGGTCAAATCTGTTTCTGGTGTTTGTTCCCCCTCCATCCCCTCCCTCACCTCAAATGGCCACATGGCTGACTCCGCACGTGAAAAAGCTGAATGCCTCAACTCTGTGTTTGCCTCTAAATCTTGTGTCCCAAACCCATCCCTCTCTGTACCCACCGTACCCAGTCATACCCAGCTGCTCCTGGACTCTGTGTCCTTTCCTCCTGACAAGGTGGAAAAGTTTCTGTCAACCCTCGACTCTGATTCTGCAACGGGACCTGACGGCATCAGCCCACGGGTCCTAAAATCATGTTCTTCCGCTCTTTCACTCCCTCTCTCTGTTCTCTTCACCCTCTCTTTTGCTCAAGGTCATCTTCCATCTGCTTGGAAATCTGCCAACATCACCGCTTTGCACAAAAAAGGTGCAAAAACAGATCCCAGCAACTACAGACCAATGAGCCTTCTCCCAATTATCAGCAAAGTCATGGAATCCATCATTGCTTCAGACATGAAATCTTTCCTCTTCTCCAATGGCTTGATCTTTGATCATCAATTTGGTTTCAGACCTGGACACTCCACTCTGGACATGCTGCTTCTGCTTTCTCAACAATGGATGGAGGTCCTCAATGCCAAACAGGAAATTAGAGCAGTCTCCCTTGACATATCACATGCCTTCGATACGGTCTGGCACCCCGCTCTGCTCACCAAACTCTCCTCTTTTGGTATCCATGGAAATCTCCACGCATGGCTGGCGGACTTCCTCTATAGTCGTAGTCAACGTGTGGCCCTGAATGGGTTTCTCTCATCTCCTCTTCCTGTTCAGGCTGGAGTTCCCCAAGGCAGTGTTTTGGGCCCTGTGCTTTTTCTGTTCTTCATCAATGATCTCTCTGGATGGATGGAGGTCACCGGATTCCGACACCGGTCACCGGACACCTCGGTCACCGGTTGAGTACCAGTTCACTAGTAATTCCCTGCTTGTCGTTAAAGGCGGCAAAAAGGGTTGGCGTCAGGAAGGGCATCCGGCCGTAAAACATTGCTTCAAAAAGGGGACCGAAAAACAACAACAACCACGGTTCCCGAAAAAGGCCAACCCCCGCTTGCGGGGATAAATGGCCTCTAAAAGTGGTTATTTTTTTTTTATCAATGATCTCTCTGACTCTCTTGAAAATCCTCTCTTTCTCTTTGCTGACGACTCTACTCTCTGTCGCTCCATTCTTCATCCCTCAGATCGGCAGTCTGCAGCCTCCTCACTCTCTGCAGACCTTGACAAAATCACAGACTGGGCAAACAAGTGGAACATGTCTTTCAATCCTGACAAATCTCACACTCTTATGATGTCTCTCCGAAAAGACCGACTGGAAAACCCTCCCATCCACTTTCTGAATAATCCTCTCCAAGAAGTTCTGTCACTCAAGCTTTTGGGTCTCACTATCTGCCATGATCTTTCCTGGGAAAACCACATTTCAAATCTGGCCTCCAAAGCTAGTCGCCGACTGGGCATCCTCCGTCGTGCGAAGTCCTTCCTTGGCACACCTGAGCTCCTGGTCATCAGCAGCTCAATGGAATACTGCTCTCCCCTCTGGGCTGGTGCTCCTGCCTCACACCTAGCTCGCCTTCACGCTGTTGAAACCAAAGCATTCAGAATCATTGGAATCTCCCGCGATGAAGCTAACTCCAAGGGCCTCTCACTCACTCACCGCAGGCAGGTTGGTGGTCTTTCCGTCTTCTACCGACTCCTCTCTGGCCTTGCCCCCCCAGCTCTCTCTGGGCTCTGTCCCGCAAATATTCCTAGAGGTCGCACAAGATCTGCCTGCAACCCTCTTATGGTTAAACTGCCAAAATCAAGACTCTCTGCTCACATTCACTCCTTCATTCCTCTTTTCTCCCGCCTGTGGAACAAACTCCCTCACTCTCTTCAATCCCACTCCACCCTCGAAGTCTTGAAAACACCTGTTCACCACCATCTCTTATCTTCCCCCATCCAAAACCTTGATCTTTTCTACCCCCGCTAATTTCACCCCAAATCCACTTTTTTGAAATACCAACTTCTGTCCAGGAAGTCCTTGGTGTCCTTGTGTTTTATACTTCTCCCTCCCCCCCCCCCCCCTTCATTCTCCTGCATCAATGTTAATGGGCGGCGAGTTGAAGACAACGTTGTCCCTTGTGCACCCAGATACGGTGGCCGATGTAGAATTGAAGAAATTCCAGCAGAAGCATTATCACGACCGTACGTGTGTGAATCGTGAAGTTAATGTAAATGATCCTGTGTTTTTTTTTTTGTTGTTGTTTTTTGTATACTGAATCGAGGCTCGTGAAAGAGCTAACATTTATTTCACAAAAAAATCAACCAGACAAACAAAATATATAAAAAGAGGGAGCAGAAGACAAGATGGGAAGAGAAGGGGAAGCACACAAACATAACATTTGAGAGCAGGGAGATGTGTGGGAGGGAGAGGGCTTGGGGGGAGGAGGCGTGGGAAGGTGGGGGAGGGGGTGGGAGAAGTATAAAACACAAGGACACCAAGGACTTCCAGGACAGAAGTTGGTATTTCAAAAAAGTGGATTTGGGGTGAAATTAGTGGGGGTAGAAAAGATCAAGGATTTGGATGGGGGAAGATAAGAGATGGTGGTGAACAGCTGTTTTAAAGACCTGGAGGGTGGAGTGGGATTGAAGAGAGTGAGGGAGTTTGTTCCAGAGGCGGGAGAAAAGAGGAATGAAGGAGTGAAGGTGAGCAGAGAGTCTTGATTTTGGCAGTTTAACCACAAGAGGGTTGCAGGCAGATCTTGTGCGACCTGTCGGAATATTTGGGGGACAGAGCCCAGAGAGAGCTGGGGGGGCAAGGCCAGAGAGGAGTCGGTGGAAGACGGAAAGACCACCAACCTGCCTGCGGTGAGTGAGTGAAAGGCCCTTGGAGTTAGCTTCATCGCGGGAGATTCCAATGATTCGGAACGCTTTGGTTTCAACAGCGTGAAGACGAGCTAGGTGTGAGGCAAGAGCACCAGCCCAGAGGGGAGAGCAGTATTCCATTGAGCTGCGGATGACCAGGAGCTCAGGTGTGCCAAGGAAGGACTTCGCACGACGGAGGATGCCCAGTCGGCGACTGGCTTTGGAGGCCAGATTTGAAATGTGGTTTTCCCAGGAAAGATCATGGCAGATAGCGAGACCCAAAAGCTTGAGTGACAGAACTTCTTGGAGAGGATTATTCAGAAAGTGGATGGGAGGGTTGTCCAGTCGGTCTTTTCGGAGAGACATCGTAAGAGTGTGAGATTTGTCAGGATTGAAAGACATGTTCCACTTGCTTGCCCAGTCTGTGATTTTGTCCAGGTCGGCAGAGAGTGAGGAGGCTAAAGACTGCCGATCTGAGGGATGAGGAATGGAGCGACAGAGAGTAGAGTCATCAGCAAAGAGATAGAGAGGATTTTCAAGAGAGTCAGAGAGATCATTGATGAAGACCAGAAAAAGCACAGGGCCCAGAACACTGCCTTGGGGAACTCCAGCCTGAACAGGAAGAGGAGATGAGAGAAACCCATTCAGGGCCACACGTTGACTACGACTAGAGAGGAAGTCCGCCAGCCATGCGTGGAGATTTCCATGGATACCAAAGGAGGAGAGTTTGGTGAGCAGAGCGGGGTGCCAGACCGTATCGAAGGCACGTGATATGTCAAGGGAGACAGCTCTAATTTCCTGTTTGGTATTGAGGACCTCCATCCATTGTTGAGAAAGCAGAAGCAGCATGTCCAGAGTAGAGTGACCAGGTCTGAAACCAAATTGATGATCAGAGATCAAGCCATTGGAGAAGAGGAAAGATTTCATATCTGAAGCAATGATGGATTCCATGACTTTGCTGATAATTGGGAGAAGGCTGATTGGTCTGTAGTTGCTAGGATCTGTTTTTGCACCTTTTTTGTGCAAAGCGGTGATGTTGGCTGATTTCCAAGCAGATGGCAGATGACCTTGAACAAAAGAGAGGGTGAAGAGAACAGAGAGAGGGAGTGAAAGAGCGGAAGAACAGGATTTTAGGACCCGTGGGCTGATGCCGTCAGGTCCAGTTGCAGAATCAGTCGAGGGTTGACAGAACTTTTCCACCTTGTCAGGAGGAAAGGACACAGAGTCCAGGAGCAGCTGGGTACGACTGGGTACGGTGGGTACAGAGAGGGATGGGTTTGGGACACAAGATTTAGAGGCAAACACAGAGTTGAGGCATTCAGCTTTTTCACGTGCGGAGTCAGCCGTGTAGCCGTTTGAGGTGAGGGAGGGGATGGAGGGGGAACAAACACCAGAAACAGATTTGACCAGACGCCACCAGGATTTGGAAGAGGGAGACAGATAAGAGAGTTCGGTCTTGAGAACGGAGAGATATTGTTTCCGGCTCTCCTGAGGGTGGACACACACTTGTTTCGGGCTTTGTGAAAGGAAATGAGATTTCCTTCCGTTGGATTTGCTTTCCAGGAGACGAAAGCAAGTTGTTTCTGGGCAACAGCCTCACCACAAGATTCCGTGTACCATGGACGGGAGGAAGGGTATGACAACTGAAGACGAGATGGGATAAATCTGTGCATGAGAGAGAGCAATGCCGGCCTTGGTAAGAAGTGGTTGTCTGGGGTTACTTATCGAGAGTGTTGGTAGTCAGGTTTTCCGAGTCAAACTGGCTGATGGTAGACTTCAGGAGAAGCACCTTGATCAACTCAGGTTGCGTCACACCAAACCAGCAGAACCACCTGTATTTGTACTGTTGCCTGTTCATCCATCCGAGAGAGTGCCTTTTTCGCCCCTCGTAACTGCACCTGCACCTGCAGAACATTTACCAGAAACGTCCCTGACTAATGGCTTTCCAGTCGAGGATCTTTCACCCACTGTGAGCGGTATCATTACTGAACAACAGTCATTGCCGTTCGGCGTTCGAGCCACAAATGTCGTGCGCCGACGCGCCTTGATCTTTAAGGGGGGAATTGTGACATACTGTGATGTCCTTTCCTTTTCCGGGCTCCGCCACCTTTTGGGCGCTCCGAATGCTTTTTCCTGTGTCATCACTTCCGGGAATAAACCGCTATTTGGACGTTTGCTTTGTGTCTCCGAATCCCTCGATTTGCGATGCCATCAATCTCGAAAGGACGTTACACATGGACACAAACACGGACACATGAAGACACAGACACGGACATGGACACAGACACACACAGACAGACACAGACATGGACATGGACACAGACACAGACAGGCATGGCCAAAGACACACAGACATAGACACGGACTCGTACACGGACACACAGACTGTTACGGATTCGTCACTTCCATCGTTGTGGTTTTCATCCACTGTAAGCATTTTTGGTTCCATGTACTATTATTGTTATCGTTTAAGTGAAATGGATATAACTGTTTTCAAAAGGTAAAAAATTAGTGTTTTAAAAGAAACCGGAACCGGATCGGGAGGAACCGGCAGAAGAAGAAGAGCAAGAAAGTAGCGGAGCAAGTGAGGTCGGAAAAAAAGCCGAGCTGCTTTGAGGTCTCGAGGAGACGCTGGCGAACGGGGGTCACGAGCAAACTTTGGGTTTCCTGGGAAAGGGATTCCTGCGACAGAGTTGTGATCGCTGTGACAGATAAACCTGCGTGACAGGTTTTGCGGTTGATTCCGAAGAGAATCGTTGTTGGAGTGCAGGTACGCCTCCAATACGGACCCGTAGGCCATTTTGCCTCGCTCCCGCCATTTCGCATCGCTCCAGCCTTTTCACCTCGCTCCAGCCATTTCACCGCACCCAGCTGTTAGCCTGGTTTGCGTGTGTAATGTGGATTTCGATTGGGAATTGGTGGTTCTCCGTTTGGGAGCCGTTGAACGTTCATACCCGAAGGTGTGATTTCCCAGTCGCCTTTTGAGGGCACCTTTGCGCCTCTTTGGCAGCGTGACTGTCAGCCGAACTGGATTCTGGTCTCGATATGACATTTTTCTTGCGATCACCGGAGCGTGGATCGACTTTGGCTTGGTGCCGGGACAGAGACTTTGGGAATGTTCTTTTCGCTCACGTGGAGCACAGCGAGTTATATTGTAAGAAACTGATGGTACCATCATAGGAATTATATAATATTTGTTGTACAATTGATTAATATTGTTCTTGTGCTGTTATTCTTGTGTGACCTTAATACAATACTTGTTTTTTGGTAACAATTGGTGTGGTTTCACCATTGGTCATTGATACACAGAATAACACATCTTTCTGCCGTGACTCCTTTCGGGGCTCGGAGGTACACCGTGACCGGGGTTTTGGGGAGGAGCATGTAACACAGACGCACGCACACACCCAGACAGACGCACGCACAAACCCAGACGCACGCACACACCCAGACAGATGCACGCACACCCAGACAGACGCACGCACGCACACCCAGACAGATGCACGCACGCACACACCCAGACAGACGCATGCACACACCCAGACAGATGCACGCACACACCCAGACAGACGCACGCAAGGCGCACACACCCAGACAGACGCACGCACACACCCAGACAGATGCACGCACACACCCAGACAGATGCACGCACACACCCAGACAGACGCATGCACACACCCAGACAGACGCACGCACACACCCAGACAGATGCACGCACACACCCAGACAGACGCACGCACACACACAGACACACGCACACACCCAGACAGACACACGCACACACCCAGACAGACATGCACACACCCAGACACACGCATGCACACACCCAGACACACGCACACACACACCCAGACACATGCACGCACGCACACACCCAGACACATGCATGCACGCACACACCCAGACACACGCACGCACGCGCACACACCCAGACACACGCATGCACACATCCAGACACACGCACGCACACACCCAGACACACGCACACACCCAGACACACGCACGCACACACCCAGATACACGCACGCACACACCCAGATACACGTACGCACACACCCAGACGCACGCACGCACACACACCCAGACGCACGCACGCACACCCAGACGCACGCACACACACACCCAGACGCACGCACGCATACACACACACCCAGACGCACGCACGCACACACACACACCCAGACGCACGCACGCACACACACACACACCCAGACGCACACACACACACACCCAGACGGACGCACACACACACACACACACACCCAGACGCACGCACGCACACACGCACACACACACACACACACACACACACACACACACACACACACACACACACACACACACACACACACACACCCAGACAAACACACAAGTGGTTGCAAAACCCCGTCTCTTGCTGCGCACCGGACGAGCTAATATTGTAATACGTACTAATAGTAATAAACTGTTGTGAATTACTGACCCTGCAGGCTGAAAATATCCTTTATGAGTTTCTGCCGCCATATTTTGGTAATATTAGAGTACGACCAACCAAATGTCACAGGACACTATTCCATTTGGAGGGTATAATAAACCATGCAAGGTGTGCAGCCAAGGAAACGATTTTGTAGGTGCTGAGAGTTTCATTACAAGGGAATTCAACACAGAAGGAGCCATTCGGCCCATCAAAGCCGGCGCTAAGGTTGTCAACCTATGGTTATTTGTCCGTGCTGTATCCTCGAAATGCTGAGAGTCAAGCAAGAAAACATCACGTACCATTTTAAAAGTCTTTAGTCTGGCTCCGGGATCCAATCCACCAAACTCACAGATGCTTACAATCTGGTATTCGCTACCAGTACCAGCAGTGTTGATTGGTTGAACCTGGTATTCCCTGCCAGCAGTGCTGATTGGTTGAACCTGGTATTCCCTGCCAGCAGTGCTGATTGGTTGAACCTGGTATTCCCTACCAGCAGTGCTGATTGGTTGAACCTGGTATTCCCTACAAGCAGTGCTGATTGGTTGAACCTGGTATTCCCTACCAGCAGTGCTGATTGGTTGAACCTGGTATTCCCTGCCAGCAGTGCTGATTGGTTGAACCTGGTATTCCCTACCAGCAGTGCTGATTGGTTGAACCTGGTATTCCCTACAAGCAGTGCTGATTGGTTGAACCTGGTATTCCCTGCCAGCAGTGCTGATTGGTTGAACCTGGTATTCCCTACCAGGAGTGTTGATTGGTTGAACCTTCTATTCCCTACCAGCAGTGCTGATTGGGTGAACCTGGTATTCCCTACCAGCAGTGCTGATTGGGTGAACCTGGTATTCGCTACCAGCAGTGCTGATTGGGTGAACCTGGTATTCCCTACCAGGAGTGTTGATTGGTTGAACCTGCTATTCCCTACCAGCAGTGCTGATTGGGTGAACCTGGTATTCCCTGCCAGCAGTGCTGATTGGTTGAACCTGGTATTCCCTACCAGCAGTGTTGATTGGTTGAACCTGGTATTCCCGACCAGCAGTGTTGATTGGTTGAACCTGGTATTCCCTACCAGCAGTGCTGATTGGGTGAACCTGGTATTCCCTCCCAGCAGTGTTGATTGGTTGAACCTGGTATTCCCTACCAGCAGTGCTGATTGGGTGAACCTGGTATTCCCTACCAGCAGTGTTGATTGGTTGAACCTGGTATTCTCTACCAGTGTGGTGCTGTGCACACACGACTCGTTTGCCAAAAAGGTAGGCCACAACGCGTGGTACAAACAAGAGTCTTTATTAAGACCTCGCACATCAGCAGTCAGCACTGAGCGGGCTCGAGCTTAGAGCCTGAAGGAGCTGTGCTCCAACGCGAGTCGAAAGAATTGACGCGACCAAAGACGGAAATTCGTCCGAGTTGCTTTATTGCACGTATCAAACTCGGGTACTCTGAAAAGCCCGTTTATCGGGCAGCAATATATATACACATTTATGCCGGAGCGTTTGCCCGGGAAAAGCGAGACCGGGCATGCCCGGGTGTCAAGGGCGAGTCCTGGAAAGGCGAGTCTGGACCTGCCCGGGCGTGCTGGACGAGGCCTGGCAAGTCGAGAGCGGGCATGCCCGGGCGTCCTGGACGAGCCCTGGAAAGGCGAGAGCGGGCATGCCCGGGCGTCCTGGACGAGCCCTGGAAAGGCGAGAGCGGGCATGCCCGGACGCTCTGGGCGAGCCCTGGAAAGGCGAGAGCGGGCATGCCCGGGCGTTTTGGGCAAGCCCTGGAAAGGCGAGAGCGGGCATGCCCGGGAAAGACGAGACCGGGCGTGCCCGGGAGGTTCGGGCGAGCCCGGGAACAGCGAGTTCGGGCATGCCCGGGAGAGGCGCGTCTGGGCCCGTCCGGACGAGCCCGGCATGGCGATTGCGCCCTGGCCGCGTCCTGGCAGGTGCAAGGCAATTGTGATTGTGTACACCCAGCGGTAACCGCTACAAGCCCGCATATATGTCCCGAGGCCACGCCTTGCCCCCGGGCGTGGCCGATCGGCCGAAAGGCGGGGCATGTATCTCAGTTCCATGCCCGGACGCTCGCGCCACCCACTGGTGCGCGGAATTATTGATCATTGTGCCCGCCACAACATTCACATAACCTTTGTTGTTTTAGACCTCACTTGACTACAAAAATTCTGGAGGAATTCCTGTTTTATTGCCCCCCCCCCCCCCCCCTGGAAAGGTGTATATATAGCAGCTTGACTTTCGTTCCACCTTATCATGGCATTTTCCCAAGGCACTTCGAATGACAAAAGTAATAACAAGAATAATGAAAATAGCATTATAATAATATTACCATTACAGTATTGCAAAATATTAATATTAATAATAATATTAACAATAATTGATAGTAACGAAAAGAATAACGTGACCCTCCTGAATGCTTCCATCGATAAATTTTTAATTATTTATGTGATTACAATAACAATAACCCCCTAATGTCACCCGGCAGTGCCAGCCGCAAACATAAACTCACGCAAAAACGCTGATCCAGGTGTGTCTCATTACCAATATCACTTGCCAAGCCAGCCGTTCCTTGTCATCCATATAATGGAGTGTTTGCTTGAGCGAGCGCTCTCCAAGCTGCTTGGTAATGGAACACATTCCAGCACTTGTGCTAGACTGAGGACCAATTTCTGGTTCTGATATTCTGCTCGTGTAACAAAAAAGTTAATTTTTTTTTTTTTTGTATACAAGATCGAGGCTCGTGTAAGAGCCAACATTAATCACATAAAAAACAAACTGACACATAAAACATAAGATAAAGGGAGCGGGAGACAAGATGGGGAGAGAGGGGGAAGCACACAAATACAACATTTGAGAGCAGGGACATCGGGAGATCTGTGGGAGGGAGAGGGCTTCGGGGGAGGAGGCATGGGAATGGGGGTGGGGGGGGGGGGATTTAAATTTCGGTAGTCCTGTCAGCTGTGCTCCTGTCTATTTAAACATCAGAGGAAAACATTTTTTTCATCGATTCATCACGTGACAATGCTTTCTTTCCTGAAATTAGAGCATTCCCTCTGCGCTGTGTTTTTCACCACTCACCAAGTTGATATGTTTTGTCGGAAAAGTGAGACCCCATCCTCAGGGGCTGTCTTGTGGACCACGATCAGTCATGTGGGGCCCCTTAGTATCGGGGGGGGGGGCAGTGTAATTGAAAGGTTTGCACACCCCCAACGCCATTACCTCGGTGTCCCAGGACCCCTCTTTTACCGCTCCATGAGGGTTCACTGTGATGGAAGTCGCGTCTCGTGTTGAGCAATCAGCCCTAAGTTTCTCTTTCCTCTTGAGATGATTTTTGATTGTTTGCCAGATCGATGCATGGTCACAGTTAGTGTGGTCAAAGTGAGTGTTGGCAGTCGTCTTCCGCTTCGTGATTTCTGCATTGGGAATTTGGAGAAACCCCAAGATGGCTGGAATTGTCCGAATGAATGGACACGCTCTCTGACAGCAGATTATCATTCCCAGCTGGAAATGCCTTAACGTCCACAACTGGAACTTGATGCTTTTATTTATTTAGGATTGTGTAATTAATATTTTCATTTGGCATTCTCTTCAATGCTAGCAGTGTTTATCCTACTTTCACTCCTCACAGGAGAATGCCATGCGTTGTACATTTTAGGCCTCAACAAGGAGTCAGCCTGGCTGTGGCTTATATATTTTGGGTTCTGTCCGTCCATTCGTCCATCCGTCTGTCCGTAACCTCGACTCAAAAACGAATGGATGCATTTCTTTCATATTCGGCACATTTATCCAACTAGGGCATGCCCGTACTATATATAAGCTAGGACGTGCCCGTACGTGGGTGCCCGTTCCTTGCAAAAAAAAAAAAACTGCAAAAAAAAAAAAAACTGCAAAAAAAAAACAATGGTTTGGTCCATTCGCAACGACCACAGAACCCCCCCCCCCCCCCTCTATTTACATGAATGGTTTGGTCCATTCGCAAAGCCAAAGCGAACGACCACAGAACCCCCCCCCCCCTCTATTTACATGAATGGTTTGGTCCATTCGCAAAGCCAAAGCGAACGACCACAGAACCCCCCCCCCCCCCCTCTATTTACATGAATGGTTTGGTCCATTCGCAACGCCAAAGCGAACGGCGAACGGCTAAATCGCCATAGCTCGGTAAGTACTTGTCCGATTAATTTCAAACCTTGAAAAGGCACATCCTCGGGTCCCCAGCAATATACCTGGCAAGTTTCAAGTATATCGGACCGGTAGTTGTCGAGAAACAGCGGTCACAGACAAACGTACAGACGTACAAACGTACAGAGATTACTGGAATTATAGATAGATACTATGTGGGCATGAGGCGTGTCACATGATTTTGGGATTTCGAAATTTGGAATTTTTGCCAATTTGGACTTTTTGTCATAAAAAAATATGGGAAAGAATACTACAGTACTAGCGGTAACCCGTGAAAATCACGGGCATAAAGAGTGTTCATGTTCATACAAACTAACTTGCCCTTCCTCTTCCTTTCCGCTTCCTTTCAAAATGATTGTGTCAGATGGCACGAACATTCATTCTGGCGGATCTCCTGAATATCTCTTTGTATTCAACTGCAGTATTGTCTCTTATAGTGCGGTTACTGGTAAGTATCCCCTTTACATTCCTGATCGCATTTATATTTGTATTAAAAGGCGTAGCATGCCTCTCGAGTCGCTGCGCGTCCGGCACACATCGGGACGTCTTCTTCTTCTTCTCGGTATCAAGTGCAGCGTCTCACTGTGCGTAAAACAAAATGGCGCGAGTTATTCAAAACTTTTCACTGATTTTCAGCTTTTATTCCACACTTATAGACATTTGGAGACATCGGTATGCTTATATGGAAGGGTTAGTCATAACTACATAGTATCACACATATCTTAGGGCGACAGGAGCAATAGCTGGAGAGAAGTTCCGATTACAAACTTCAGAAATAAGCGTTTTAATGATATAGATTGTATACTCATTCAGGAACCATTATTTATTTATTCATTTTGTGTGCAGCCTGTGGCTTCTGTGTCGTGGACAAATTCAAAAACAAATTCAAAATCAAATTCCTGATTTGTTCAGGAGAGGATATTTAAGTAAGGCCAGAATGCAGTAATTTCCCTCAAGAAAGTTCTCATTAGTATCCCATGGGACGACCTACTCATGAATAATTTGAGCATTTCAATCGTTAGCAGAAAGAAAAATAGTTGGGAAAGGGGATTGAGGTGCACACAGTGGATAAGATGGCGGATGGGGGTGAAAAGTCAGCCTCGAATGAATTTACTTTACATTACAAACACTACCGCAGATTTCAACAAAGTTTGATTGAGCAAGCGAGCGTTTGTGAACACCCTGCACACAAAATGGTGTATTTTAACTAAACACGAACCATGTCAGTGAAGCCACTTGTTCACACCAACTAGAGTTCCATTTCTCTTTAAATCAAGCTGGCTGTTACAGCACTGAACCCTCCACCGGTCTTTCGTCTCTGCTCTACTGACCCCACTCTGAAGTCACGCCAACGGAGCTGCTAAAAGTGCCTGTTACGGCTTAAATATCCCTGTTGGAACACAATCCATGCCTGGCTGGGCCTGTGGTTAAAATGGTTTCCGACGGTCCGCCTGGTTTTCCTACCTTGCATGACAATTGCTGTCACAGCTACCCACCTGGGGAACTGAAAGCGGTCATATATTGGAATGCTTAACATTTTCAATGACAAAGTCTCGCTCGGCCTTGAACAATATTCCAAAATCCACACTCTTCAATACCAGTTCGGTATTTTAATAAAGAAAAACAACAACTGACACAAGGATAGTGTAGAAATGCCCCCTCCGATAAAATGGACCGAGTTGTTAGCGTTAGCGTTCGGGTTGTTAGGGTTCGGGTTGTCAGGGATGGGGTTAGGGTTAGGCTTGTCAGGGTTAGGGTTAGGGTTAGGGTAAGGGTTCGGGTTAGGGTTACGGTTGTCTGGGTGAGAGTTCGGGTTCGGGTTGTTAGGGTTAGGGTTAGGCTTGTCAGGGTTAGGGTTAGGCTTGTCAGGGTTAGGGTTAGGCTTGTCAGGGTTAGGGTTAGGCTTGTCAGGGTTAGGCTTGTCAGGGTTAGGGTTAGATTTCGGGTTCGGGTTAGGGTTGCCAAGGTTAGAGTTCGGGTTCGGTTTAGGGTTAGGCTTGTCAGGGTTAAGGTTAGGGTTAGGGTTCGCTTGCTTTTATATTATCCCGTTTGCTTTTTATTTCTAACTTGCTTTAGACTAATTATTCCAATGACAACACTGGTACTAATGAATTCCTCTACAGTTTATAATTCTGTAAAACTTTCCCATTATAATTAAATCATCATTTCAGTTTTCTTTTGGACCACTTCCAAAACCTTAATTTACGTGCTATTCGACTTAAACGCGATTTTACACGTCTTGCGGCATTACGCTTTGTCAAAATACTTTGCGCTTGCTTTACGTTCTGCCTGTTATCTCAACTCTGAATTTCTCATCTTCTACACTCTACAGGATTCAGATATCCAAGTAATTAAGGGAGTAACAAAAAAGGTTTACCCTGAGCATCATGTCTTATCTCGTAAACCAGAGTAAACCAGAACTGCACTCGGTGGAGCGCATACCTCCGCCAGGTTGAACAGTTTACGTTTTGTATCCCACTAATAGGCCGGATGTGGATCCAGACCTGAACCAAAATCTATTCGGCTTGTTCTTGTCACTTCCCTAACTCAACCACCAAGTTTTGGCATAATATGTCCACAACTTTTAGAGATATCCAACTCACAGACAGATAAACAGTGGTGAAGACATAACCTCCGTCCACCTTTGCTAATTAACCTGTAAAGTATTGTTTTGTATCATTAGTCTCGAGTGCTTGGTTACTTTCCTGTGGGAGGAAGCAGAGCAGTATTCCTCTATTGGTAAATGAATGAGTTATGTTTGGTGACAACTTTGTTTTGGCCGAAGTACCAAAGAAAGTGACAAACGTTCCCCACCAGGATGGATTATAGTGTTGTGCTCATTTATAAATTCCCTTGAAAACTTTGTACTTCAGATCCATGAAGTGATTAAACTCCCATTCTCTTCCCACATCACTACAAACTTCCAACAAGTGGAATGTGATTAAAGGGAAGATGAACCAAACAGGGTCAAAGTTGGATGAAGATTGAGCTATAGGAAAGATCAGGAATAATTTGATATCTCCAAAGGTCTCCACATCAAATGTGCAGTTAGATGGTCTGAACTGAATCCAGGTATTTATTGTATTAAAAAAGGGAAAAAAATCAAAAAAAAACTCACCCACTTTTCACTTGTTTTTTATTTGTAGGTTGACTGCTCGACATTTTCACGTGGTACATACTTGGGAACCTCAATATTACGCGTTTCTGTCTCCGCTGTCGCTGATGACTCGCCAATAAGCGATGAAACTAGTCCGGAAGCTTGAGGGGGGCATTGTGATTCTCTTGTGTGTACTTTGTGTAAATGCCATTACAGATGTGGAGGGACTCTGGGAAGAGTTTGAAACAGCAAAGGACATACCTGTGTAGCCTTTCCGGATTACAGTTATGCAGCTCTTTTTGGCTAGAAGGGCATGGGAGGAGTCAAATTGTATGTATGTATACACACACATGCATTAGCTTCATTATATTAAAAAAAAATACTCACATTGTAAGTATGTAATAGTACCTTGTGGATGTGCTCGTATTGTAATAGTACGTACTTTATAGACGTACTCGCATTATAAGTATACATACTTTATAAAGGTACTCGGTTGAAAAAGTATGATGTGCAATACTGGCTACGGTGGCTTTTGTGGTTTACGTTGGCCCATTATATACGAGCAGACAACCAGACAGACCCAAACCCAATACCCTCTCCTCTGGCGAGGGTAAAAACTAATTGCCTGCTTTTTAAGCCAGTTTGTATAAGTGCAGGGGTAAGGGAGGTAACATAAATCAGGAGATAATTGGAAATTTATATTGACCTCCACAATCGAAGGTGGATGGATGGTGGTTATGCTGTTACCCCTGTTTGTCTGTATGTGAGCAGAATATCTGAAAAAGTTGTGGACAGATTCGGACGAAACTCGGTGCACAGGTTGCGTGTGTGACACAGACGAAATTATTGAATTCCGGTGAAGATGTGTATCCGGATCTGGATATTATAACTTTTTAGGTAATTCGTACCATTGAGTGATGGGGCCACAAACGACGTATATCACGGTATTTCAAAAAGTTGTGGATGGATTATGACACAACTAGGTGGATGAGTTTGATAGGCGACGATAAGAAGAGGACACTGCTAGAACTTCCAGGAAAGAAGTCGGTATTTCAAAAAAAGTGGATCTGGGGTGAATTAACGTTGCTTTTTACCCTCGCCAAAGGAGACGGTATTGCATTTGGGTTCCTCGGTCTTGTGCGTTATTCTGTCTGTTTGTTTGTCTGTCTGTCACAATTTTAACCTGATATTTATGAAAGTTCACCAAATGGTAGAGTTGGTCATAATAAAGAAGCCTGTTGATTTCGAGGTCAAAAGGTCAACATAGGACAAAGGTCAACAACCTTGTCAAATTTCTAAAATGCTCAATTTTCATCTGATTGGCTTGAAATTTGAAGAGGATTTGCATACCCTGTCACTGAATTCAACCACCAATTATTTTTTTAGGTCAACATCGGCCAAACGCTCAACATAGTCCAAAGGTCAACAACAAGGTGCACTATATAAAATCCTCAATTTTCATCTAATTGACTTAAAATTTGAAGGGGATTTTCATATCTGGTCACTGAATTCAACCACCTATACTTTTTGAGGTCAACATAAGCCAAACGGTCAACATCATCCAAAGGTCAACAACTTACGGTGAAATTTCTAATATGCTCAATTTTCATCTGATTGACTTGAAATTTGAAGGGGATTTTCATATCCTGTTACTGAATTCAGGCACCAATTGTTTTTGAGGTCAACATAAGTCAACATCGTCCAAAGGTCAACAACTTAAGGTGAAATTTCTAAAATCCTCAATTTTCATCCAATTGACTTGAAATTTGAACAGGATATGCATAGCCAGTCACTTAATTTAACCAGCAATTGTTTTTGAGGTCTAAAGGTGAAAAGGTTAACATATGCCGCATTTCTAAAATCGTCAATTTTCATCTGATTGACTTGAAATTTGAAGATGATTTGCATATCAGATCAATGAATTCAACCACCACTTGTTTTTAGGTCAACATAGGCCAAAAGGTCAATATAGGCCAAAGGTCAACAACTTATTTTAGGGATTTTGCAAGTATCGTGCTATACACAACACATTTCTTGTTTGTTTGTCAGTTTGTCCACACAGAATGTGTTAAACGAGGCCACAATCACCACCTAGTGGTAGCCATTAATACACGTTATCATTTTTCAATCAAATGTATCAATAAGTATGTACAATTCGAATGTGAGTACATCTACAAAAAACATACAAAAAAACACACACAAAACAAGAGCCGGTGAGGGTCTGCAATCGTTGATTGCCCTTTTTAGTTTGTACGTTGCATTCATGCTGTACATGCCAATTTCTCCTGAGCACATGAAGAGTCGACCACAATGTGCGGACTGCGGACTGTAGGCCAGACCAGGAAGGGCAGGCAGATAACCTGATTTCCCTGAAAATAATTCACGAATGAGCGGGATTTTTACCAACAATTCAACAGGGAAACAACTCTCTCCTGAAATGACACCAGTTTCTCGAAGCTTCGAGTCTTCGCCAGAATCCTGGATATTGCTATTTTTAGCCAGATTTGAACCAAGGATCTCTGGTATGTTAGTTCAGTGTCACCAATCCAACTGGGGACATAAATAAATGTAGGATATTGGAATCAAACCTCCACATTTCGGCTTTGTGACATCTTTGTAACCATCCGGTTGCGTCTGATATGATACCGAGCTTAGAGGAAAAAAAAAAATCATAAATTCTCTAATTTCTTCATATTCACTAAAACCATTCCTGGACGTTTGTTATTTTCCATTGCTGCAAAACCAAGTCAGGACCAGCTGAGTATTTAAAGTAGATGTGTATAATGCATCATTTTCTAGAACACTGCATCAAAATGTAATGTCAAGGAGGCAGCAAATCAAACCGAAAGGTCCCTTGAGCAATATGCAGATCAACTGATTAGCACTACTACTGCATTCCATCCTCGACCCATTCCTTTGGAGTGCATTTTAATTGGAATTTCATGTTAACAGTAGACATGACTGACATATGTAAGATATACAACCCAGCATTTAGGCCTTCTTGAAATTGTCAACACGTTTCAGAATTCACACGAAGCTCATTCCACGTCTGTGCGATTCCCGCACGGCATCATGCACGGATCTGTAATGATCCTTTTTCCAAAGGTAAATCATTCAGCGACGGAGTGCTTCCAGCAAAGAAAGCGTAAAAAGCTGGATATATGCCTCTGCATGTCCAAAGGATGAGTCCGCTGTAGTGCGCATCTCTAAATTACTGGAGGAAACTTTGAAGTTTCATGGAGGAGATGAACACAACATGATAGGCGAGGACATTTTAAGTCACGTCCAAGTTAAGTTGTGAAATGTGATGGTGACGGAATGCAAGTATGGATCCATATATGCCAGGAAGAACTATCAGGGCCACATTTTCATTCTCCCTGTGGTTAATGAGGACTAGTGAATTGATGCTTGGCAAAGGAAAGGTATGCTGATGATACCACACTGTTGGCAGAAAGTAAAGAGGACTTGATGAAACTGCTGCAGACAGTGAAGACAGAAAATGAAAAGCCAGGACTTTATTTAAACCTAAAAATGACGAAAATCTTGTCAACTAGGAAGGTTAACATGTTCAGATTGGGAGATGAAATAGTGGAAATTTCCATATTCCTGGGTTCCAAGATTGAAGTGAATGGAGAATGTGGAGGATATATATATACATACAGATATAGCATTGGGGAGAACAACAATGTCAGGATTAGCAAAGATATGGAAAGACCAATATGTGACAATACAAACCAAGGGGAAGGAGGACGATGAATGCTCTGGTATTTCCAGTTGCGATGTATGGATGCCGGTCAAAGACAGTGAAGGAGAAAGAAAGGAAGAAGATTGAGAGTTTTGAAATCTGGTGTTTGGGACTAATGTTAAAAATTCTATGGAATGCAAGAAGAACAAACAAATCAATTCTTGAAGAAATGAGACCACCATGTACATTACAAGCTCTGATTCTAAAACAGAAACTGTCATACTTTGGACACATCCTGTGTGTAGAAAACGAAAGTCTGGATAATATACACCATGCTGGTTATGGTTGCGGGAAGAAGAGGTAGAGGAAAACCTTGGATGTGCTGGAGTAAAGTATGCAACCAAGCTGTCTCTCCCAGAGCTTCAGGAAGCAGCGCAGGATAGGAATGTTTGGAGAAATCTGATGAGCGATGTTACAAAAAGTCAGACACGCCTTGACGGAACTAGATAACTAGACTAGATGGTATTCATAGAATACTTACCCTGCGCAGTAAACTTGGTGTGAGCCAACTCTTCTGTTTTTGAACGTTTCTTTTTTTTGATCCAATATGGCTGCCAGACCACGTGAGCGATGACATCATAAGTTTATATTCTCTAATATAATTGTTGCATAGATCATGCTCAATAAATTTCAAACTGATCAGACTAAGCGTTGTCCCTGTCGAATTATGACGTCATCGTTAACAACACCTATTCCCCATATGGAGTTATTTACAATGAGCCACGTTTCAAAAAAAAATTCCAAAGAGCAGTTTTGGAGATATAGAGGTGCAACGTTTTTCGGTTTTTCCATGATGGCGCCTGTAACACATGACCTATGACGTCATGATTATCATTAAAATATTCTAAAGGAGGAGGCGCTCCTATGGTGAAACTTTTGTGTCCATTAGACCAACAGTTGCTGAAAATTTTTTTTTCATGATCGGATGGATAAGTGTTGTATTTGTCGATGACGTCATAACAAAGGCACCGATGACATCATCATTAACATATCTTATTCCCCATGGGGAGTGGGTGACAATGAGCCAGGTCTCAATTTTTTCCATGGAGTGGTTTCAGAGATATAGAGGTGCGAAGTTTTTCCAAGATGTCGCCTGTACCACGTGACCTATGACGTCATAATAATCATTGAAATATTCTACAGGAGGAGGCCCTCCTATGGTGAAAATTTCGTGTCAATCGCACCAAGAATTGCAGAGAAAGAAATTCATACTGATCGAATCAAGCATTGTACTTGTCGAATTATGACGTCATAATTAAAGTACCGATGACATCATCATTAACATATCTTATTCCGCAAGCGGAGTACTTGACAATGAGCCATGTTTCAGTTTTTTCCCATGGAGCGGTTTCGGAGATATAGAGGTGCAACCTTTTTTTCGATTTTTCCAAGAGGGCGCCTGTAGTACCTGACATAATATGACGTCATAATTATCATTTTAAAAATTCCACAGGAGGAGCTGCTCATATTCTGAAAATTTCGTGCCAATCGGACTAACAGTTACAGAGGATTTTTTTTTTCATACTGATCAGATCAAGTGTTGTACTTGTCGAATTATGACGTCATAATTAAGGCACTGATGACATCATCATCAACATATCTTATTCCCCATGGTGAGTACTTGACAATGAGCTATGTTTCCATTTTTTGCATTGAGCAGTTTGGGAGATATAGAGGTGTAAAGTTTTTCCAAGATGGCGCCTGTACCACGTGACCTATGACGTCATAATATACACTAAAATATTCTACAGGAGGAGGCCCTCATATGGTGAATATTTCATGTCAATCGGACCAACGGTTGCCGAGAAAATGAATTTTTAAAATGCTGACACGGCACACACTTTACTTTACTGAAATGCAGACACGTACGTACCTGAATGCTTAACCCCGCTTTTGGCTTCGTGAGCGCAGGGTAATAAAGGAAAGCTCTCAGGTTGTAAGCAAATTCTCAGGTAGTGCAAGAAGGCCAGACATGCATCCTTTTGACATAGTCTTGGAAGATCATATATGGCACAGAAAGAGTTAAAATTAATAAAATGTAAATAACAACAATAGTTGTCATTCTAAGATGAGGTATATATTTTTTCAATTAAAAAAAATTGCACCCGTGTCCGAAGGAAGCGGTAGTTTGGCAATTTTAATTCAAAAATAGGCAAAACCGAGAAACTACACAAGGAATCCTTTATAATTACCCTTCCGAACATTTATAATTACCATTTAAAATCCTTTAAAATTGCTCTTTAGAATCCTTCAGAACCTTTTACAATTTTCCTCGAGATCCCTTTAGAATTATCTTTCGAATCCTTTAAAATTAGCTTAAAGAACCCTATAGAATTACCTTTACAACCTTCTATAATTACTCTTTAAAACCCTTTAGAACCTTTTAGAATCACCCTATATAACCCCATATAATTAAACGTTAGAACCCCTTATAATTAAACTTTAGAACCCTTTAGAACTACCCTTTAGAACCCCTTATAATTAAACTTTAGAACCCTTTAGAATTACCCATTAGAACCATTATAATTACCCTTTAGAACCCTTTAGAAATAAACCTTAGAACCCTTGAGAATGACCCTTTAGAATCCTTTAGAATTACCCTTTAGAACCCTTTAGAAATAAACCTTAGAACCCTTTAGAATGACCCTTTAGAATTACCCTTTAGAACTCATCAGAATTACATTTTAGAACCCTTTACAATTACCCTTTAGACTCATTTAGAGGTAAACTTGAGAACCCTTTAGAATTACCCTTTAGAACCCTTTATAAATAAACCTTGGAACCCTTTAGAATGACCCTTTATAATCCTTTAGAATTACCATTTATAACCCTTCAGAAATAAACCTTAGGACCCTTTAGAATGACCCTTTAGAATCCTTTAGAATGACCCTTTAGAACCCTTTAGAAATAACCTTAGATCCCTTTAGAATGACCCTTTAGAACCCTTCGAAATTACCTTTTAGAACCCTTTAGAAATAACCTTAGATCCCTTTAGAATGACCCTTTAGAACCCTTCGAAATTACCTTTTAGAACCCTTTCGAATTACCCTTTCGAATTACCCTTTCGAATGCTTTAGCAATAAACTTGAGAACCCTTTGGAATTACCCTTTATAACCCATTATAATTATCCTTTAGAACCCTTTAGAATTACCCATTACAACACTTTAGAATTACCCTTTACAACCCATTAGAATGACCCTTTAGGACTCTTTACAACCTTTTAGAATTACCCTTTAGAACCCCTTATAATTACCCTTTATAACCCATTATAATTACCCTTTAGAACCCATTATAATTACCCTATGGAACCCTTTATAATTACCCTTTATAACCCCATTAGAATTACCTTAAAACCTCTTAGCATTACCCTTTAGAATTACCCTTTAGAACCCATTAGAATGATCCTTTAGAACCCATTAGAATTACCCTGTAAAACCCTTGAGAATTACCCTTTAGAACCCATTAGAATTACCCTTTAGAACTCATTAGCATAACCCTTTACAACCCTTTAGAATTACCCTTTAGAACCCATTAACATTACCCTTTACACCCCACTAAAATTACCCTTTAGGATCCACCAGAATTACACTTTAGAATTCTTCAGCATTAATGAGGATGGTAAGAAAGGTTCTTCTTCCTCCTTTTACGGATGGATGGACGATGGAAGGGCATGACCAGATATTGAAGTGGCTTCACTGCTTAAAAATGTATGAATTGGCAGTTGCATTTGCTATTATTAATATGTGTAAACTTGGCGATCCATGTCCTTTTTCTACCTGCTGTCAAGATTGATCATCGTTTTGACGCACAGGCTTGGCCCCTCCAACAGCGCACCGCATTTGATGGATTGCAAACTTTAATGGAGTTGTATGATTTACAAGGAAAGCCTTTTTTGTGTTATTTATTTATTTTTTAGTTTGGCAGTATTCCGTTGTTTTGATATAACTCTCGTTCAAGAATAGCTATGTTTCATAAGAGCTCCGTCCAGGTCATATCAAATCTATGTGCAGGGCTGCGGAACAATTATAACAAGCATTCTGAGTATTGCGCTGCAATACATGTCCCCGACCGGCAGTCTGTCGTCCGGAAAACTGTTGGCGAAATTACCAAAGTTCAAAGTGCCATAACTTTGTCAAAAATGATCGAAACGTCATGACGTTCGAACTTGATCTGTAACTTGTCATGACGAAACCATGTACCAAGTTTGAAATCATTAGCATTAAGCGTTTAGATAAAAAAAAGTGTGGAAAACTGTTCTTTGCGTGACGGACTGACAGACGGACAGACTGACAGACGGAGGGACAGAGTGCAAACCTATAGTCCCCTCCAGTGTACACCGGTAGGGGACTAATAAGCCCACAAGGTCGCTCCGTGGAGCAGCCTGCACGTATTGCACTATGTGTGAATTATATAATTACCAACTCACGGTCTGAGGTAACTCGGCTAAAAATGATCCATTTTGCACCAAATAAAGTTTATGAATGGTTGCACAGGTCCCTACTTCTCACTAAAAGTGGAAACAGAATGTAAATTGGAGTTAAAATAAGCCCGCAAGGTCGCTCCGTGTGGCAGCCTGCACGTATTGCACTATGTGTGAATTATATAATTACCAACTCACGGTCTGAGGTAACTCGGCTAAAAATGATCCATTTTGCACCAAATAAAGTTTATGAATGGTTGCACAGATCCCTACTTCTCACTAAAAGTGGAAACAGAATGTAAATTGGAGTTAAAATAAGCCCGCAAGGTCGCTCCGTGTGGCAGCCTGCACGTATTGCACTATGTGTGAATTATATAATTACCAACTCACGGTCTGAGATAACGCGGCTAAAAATTATCCATTTTGCACCCAATAAAGTTGATGAATGGTTGCACAGACCCCTACTTCTCACTAAAAGTGGAAACAGAATGTAAATTGGAGTTAAAATAAGCCCACAAGGTCGCTCCGTGGAGCAGCCTGCACGTATTGCACTATGTGTGAATTATATAATTACCAACTCACGGTCTGAGATAACTCGGCTAAAAATTATCCAATTTGCACCAAATAGAGTGTATGAATGGTTGCACAGACCTCTACTTCTCACTAAAAGTGGAAACAGAATGTAAATTGGAGTTAAAACAAGGAATATTAACAGCTTTGACTTACCGCACTCCAAATTATAGTGCGGAAAACTGTTGGGGAAATTACCAAAGTTCAAAGTGCCATAACTTTGTCAAAAATGATCGAAACGTCGTGAAGTTCGAACTTGATCTGTAACTTATCATGAGGAAACCATGTACCAAGTTTGAAATCATTAGCATTAAGAGTTCAGAAAAAAAAGTCCGGAAAACTGTTCTTTGCATGACGGACTGACAGACTGACAGACTGAGGGACGGAGTGCAAACCTATAGTCCCCTCCGGTGTACACCGGTAGGGGACTAATAAAAAGGTGATCACGCTCTTGTCTAACTTGGTCGAATTCAGAGATTTTACAAACGATATCCATTGCGATATGAAAATTGTTTCTTTACTCGTCTTAATACGAGATTGAGTTGTTGTTCAACCATGTGACACGTACATCACTCAATATTCATGAATGCAATGCATGTTCAGTTAATGTTTTACCCCCTAATTCCCCCAAGAGAGAGGTGAAGACTAATGGAATAGCTACGTGATAGAGTTGACAAACCAACAGAGGTGAGAGTATTTGGCATCAGACATTGGATGTAGACATCAGCACGAGCAGATTGGACTGTGAACAGACAGAGAGAAGGAGGTTCACCGATGTCGTTTCAAAATTGGGTTTTCCAGTTGACTGTGATGTAGCAGTGACCAGACGAGGTCAAGAAAAACAAAATCCCAGCAGGTAAAATCTCAAAATCCCACCATTGCCTCCCTGGAGTAGTAAGAACTATTTGTATTAGTCTTTACAAATCATGTAGGTCTGTGAATGCGTCATGTTGTTTCCACACGCTGGAGATACAATCACGTGAAACACTCTGGGACGTAATTAACGCAACTCTGTCTTGGAATCGCTGCATGCATCTCCTGACATTGAAAGGGCAAAGTGAGCCAAAAACTAAAGGTTTCTTCCAACAGGAAGCCTAACGATTGGCAACAAGGTTTTTACACTTAACTTTGTTGGAAAACACAAGGAAAGGGAAAACGTGAAGTAATTAATCTAATTTTAGCAAACAAACACGCAAATGTTATTTTCGCTCTCGGCCAGACTCTTTCAGACAATAACCCAGCAGGATAGGAAGCCACAGACTTTCCAAGAACAGATATTCTTACCAAAGTTCCAAATGCTATTTCAAGATTACGTTTTGGGCTCCAACGCCATCTTGGGGAATTGGCAGAGGCGACACGGAAACCTCTAAGTGATCGCTCTGTTTAAACTGTCGGTGTTCTATCAAACAATATCCAACCATGTATTCCGATAATGGAACCCGACGATGGAATTTTCATCAACAACTGATCTAGTCTCCATTTCTGCATTCCACCAGGAACCACCCGGATCCCCGAGGTACTGTATGCGATTTCCCGAAGGCATTGCAATGGTGTAATATGCTGGACTTGCGTAGAATGATATACGAGACGCATGAAGATTCGTGGATGAAGATTCTACCTCATAACAAGTTCAGCATTCACGTAGCAATCTCTGCTCTGTTCCTGAGTTGGATTCCTGACCATTGGTACAGCGCCAGCAAATGGCAATGTGTCCATGTCTGCTGGTCCTCCTTTGTGGATGTTAAAGATTCCTTGGCATTTCTTTTTTTCCCATCCTCTACTCTGTCTGAAAACTCTGTCTTATACCGCCTCCTTTCTGGTCTTTCTGCTCTTGCACCCTCTGCCCTTTCCGTGCTCGGTCCCCCACCAGGTTTCTCCAATCGGAGCGCGTGGTCTGCCAGTATCCACCTTCCGGTGAAACTCCCAAAATCCAGACTCACTGCTCACCTCCACGCATTTGTTTCTCCTTTTCCCCACCTGGAGAACCAACTTCCTCAGTCTCTTAAATCTCATTCATCCCTCCATGGCTTCAAGACAGCTGTTCACCGTCATATCAGGTCATCCGCAGTCCAAAACCATGATATTTTCTATTCCCAATGACTCCACCCCATTCCACTTCTCTCTCCAAGTTTCCAATTTTTCATTCAACTTCTGATTGGGAATTTGCTGCTTTGTTCACTCCCCAAAAAAACATTCTTCCCCACAAATCCTTTATTTCTCCAAGACTCCGACAATTTTATCCCTCCGTCTTGCCGTTGGTGTCTTGCCTCTTTCTACTGGTCTTTTCATTCCATTACTTCCTGATTCATTCTGTGTTCCATCTCCAACAGGAGCCACGACACTGGGGAAAATGGGCCCCTTTAAGATTCACAACCAAGGAGCCTTGTACGGAATATTCTATCAGATAAAGTGATTCCACTTTCGCGTTTGAGATGCAAAGCAGTGTGCCATAAAACAGGCATGGCGTCTCCTGGTGGAAAATCAAATACAGATCAGTCTGAAAGACATTTTCTCTTTGTGAGAAGGAGAGCTTGCCTGACGGATTCCCAAGTTTACTGCACCATAAATCCATTGGAAGTGAAACAACAGCCAACAAAGTGCCACTTTCACACGTCCATAAAGTGGTTGTTACGCATGTTAACGGCACCAACGGTCTTACATTTGAAAAGCTTGTTGTTGTACAGAGCAATTATTTTCAAAGATTAGGGTTGTCTCAGCTACACAGAGACATGGATCTGCTTTATCGAGAAATTAATAGGAAAAAGAAGAGTATCAATGCTTATTTCAGGTTATCAATTTTGAATTGGCCTGTTTTAGCTTTTCAATCGAAGCGCCCAGCTCAAGATGCTGGAAATGGGAACATAGATTGAAATTCCATATATTGCGTTGTTTGTCCATTGTCATCACTGTGCATGTTTTTCATATCATATATGTACAATCTTCTCCATGAGCCTCAACTATATAGGACAAAAAAGAGATCAATTTTCCCCCTTGAAAACCTCTCCTCCTCCTTGCCTGGAGTTGGCGGTGGTGGATTCACATACGATCTTCTTTGTCCGTGCGAAAGGGTGCTCACGCCAAGTCACGGAGGATTCCATGGCCGGGAACCAATCCTGGACAGGTCGTTCGCAATGTGTGGAAATGTCCTCTCAGAAGCCATGGGAATGAAACCAACACCAGTGAGGACAATGCACCAAGACGTTACCCAGTTCACGAGTCTTCTTTACAAAAGGTGACTGACTGACACTAACCACACAACACACACATTGAATAAATATATGTATATAGATATATGTATATATATTGCACAAATGTATATATAAATACGTATTTATATTCTGAAATTTGCAGCCAATTTCGTCCAGTAGAAACCAAGAAACGAATTTTTAGTCCCCATGTTAAAGTTGCATACAGAGAAACGATCCCATATAAAAAGGGAGAGGTGCCTTGACATCGAGATTACCAAGGCATCGAGAGATGGCCAATATGGTACTTTTCTGGGAACCTTCTCATGGTCACCGCTCAAGAGGACGATCCTCTACAACCTACATCGATATACTGGAACGAGACACCAAAATCAACAGGCGTGACCTTCCTGAAGCGATGGCGAGAAGGGAACAATGGAAAATGTTTGTCAGAAGGGTGCGATCGAGATCGACCCGATGCTGATGATGTGATATGTATATATATATATATCTACATATGTACACACACACATATATACAGTATACATGCAGTATATATACAGTATATATACATACATATATATATATATATATATATATATACATACATATATACATACATATATACATACATACATACATACATATATATACAGGGTGAGTCAAAAGTAGCGCCCGATTTGTTTATATATATATATGTATATACAGACTTGGCATTTAATATGGAATATTTTTTTTGTGGGGGTGAACTTACTTTTCAAGATGACTTAGAACCAAAAGTTCATTGGAATTATGTTGAAATCATTCTAGATTTTGTTAATGTGACCTTTAAAAGAAACAAAAACCACATTTGACATTTCGAAGCAAATAAATTGATCCTTGAAAGTGATGTGAACTGATATCGAACTCAATTCACGGACAGTACTGTGTTAAACTTCTGTACGTTTTCCAGAAGTATCTCTATATTTTGCACATTAGCTAAAAAAAAATTCAACAAAAACAAAAGCTAAATTATGACTGGGATTACGGACAGTAAAATTACAGTTCAGTACTTCGTGTACCCCCCAAGAGCATTCAGGAGAGCACGTACACATCGAGGCATGCTGTTCACGAGATTTGCCAAGGTTTGTTTGTTCACGTGGGATTCCCACGGGTGACCCCACTAGTGTGTGTGTGTGTGTGTGTGTGTGTGTGTGTGTGTGTGTGTGTGTGTGTGTGTGTATATATATATATATACATATATATTGTTACAGACACGACTTTGATGTTAAGGTGGGCCGAGCGGAATGGCCGTCGTGTCCGCACAAATTACCCGACTATACTCGACGTTGACGAAGTCGCGCTACGCTGGCTCAATAAGAAAAAGAAGACACCCGGCTGGGTTATAATGACACAATACGACACCAGGGGTTCAGTTCTCAAGACCTCCGGAGGAGGTTATATTAAGGCGGAAGGTTAGATTACAACTACAAGAGGGACAGCATAGAAAGACAGGCACTTAGACACACTCTTATATTAACCCTAGACAGACGACAGATAAACGGGACAACGCTGGCTCACACGGGGTTTGATGGCTAGGAAAGGCAGATAGCGATGGCTCAAGGTGCACTCTTGGCTCAAAGCAGGGTACACGGTTCGGTCCAGAGATGCGGGGAGGTCTCGTCGCAGCGCTCAGAGGTGACGTTCTTTCTCAGGCCTCTCCAAACTCAGGCGCATCCGTTTCAGCGCTCGCAGGTCCGTCTTTCTCCAGCTGGGGGCGAATCTGACGTCACATCCGGCGCGTGGCCGCGTATATCCGGCGGGGAGTGACACGCCCTCGGCTCGTTAGCTCCGCCTCGTGGAATCGGCACGTTGCTTCTCATTGGGTGCGTGCGGGGGGGGTTACTGGCTCCGCCCCCGACGAGGAGCTGACAGCCAGCCCCTTCGGGGTAACCCCGTGGAGCGCATGGTCTGGAGCTAATCGAGCCGGTGTGAGGACGCATCCTCCCCCGCTCCGCCGCCATCCCCTCTGTTGTTGTTGTAATTGTTGTTGTAGTTGTTGTTATTGTTGTTGTTTGGGGAAGAAGATGGGAGGAGGTATGGGAAAGGTCCTAAACTCACTACTGATGCCATATAATCACATTCTGGTGCAACGAAGAGTCATAATTAATGGAAACGAGGCCTTAACTGACATAGATTAAGAATAACTAGGAAGATGTCCGAAAGTTGGCTACGTGTGGTGCGGTGGACCTGGGCACGACATTTAATGGGGGAATAAGGGGAAGGTCGGCTCTACTGATTGTTATTTACATGCAATGGGACTAGGGAATGGGGGATTGGGGAAAGTTGGGGAGTATTGGAGAAAATAGGGGAATATTTACAAGCGGATATGGAGGCCAAATTCCATATTCGCAACATTGCACCCTTCTCTACCCTCGGGGCGTCCCGACCCGATAAATTTTTACCTACTTTAGTGTGGCACGCAATGTAGTCCCCTCTACTATTAACTCTACCCTGAGTGCGACAGTTTTACAGATATTCACAAATGAGTAAATATGTCCCCCTGCGACGTTGCACCCTTCTCCTCACAGAAACACACCCACAGGATAACCGAATCCGGAAAGAATTCGCAAACTACACATACATCCGGTAGGGAGCATTATTTACAAGATTACGCTGATATCTACACTACGATCCAGGACCTGTCTTTGGAGGAACACATGCAGATGTTATGCATAGGGAGAGCGCGCTTGCCAACATCGATACACCAACCCACGAGTGCTCTGTGGCCGACGGCCTTTAATAACGTGCAGAGCACCCTTTCCCAGCATCAAAAGCACCACCCCACCACCAATCGGTGCAGTCACCATTGTTCATTGGAATAAAAATAAATTCGACAACCCCTAACCCTGCAGGTGTCTCTTGCTCTTCTTGTGGTGCACTTGGTGTTAACTAAAAGTGGTTCACCTGTATGGCATAGGTGCCACGTTGACCCATAGGTCCATCCCCGGGTGGTGCTTGGCCGCAAACGAACTGCGGTCCATTGTGGGTGGCCACAAACATTGCGGTCCATATGGTGTATCGATCCCGGCAGCAAACAGCGAAAGTGCAGGCCCACAACTGCGCAGCCAGCACCTCTCTCTCCTCTCTCTCTACCCCAAAGCCAGATCCTCGGAGGTGGGAGACAAAAGAAGCAGACAAGTGAGTAAGTTGGTAAGGGCGCAAAAGTGCACGCAATATAAGGTAATGCACACTGGGGGCACATGGGAACCAGGTGAGACAGGTACGTTCCTATCGTACGCCCCCCCCCCACCAGGTAACCTACATGGCCCCTCCCTTACCCCTTACTGTATCCACACAACACAACACTACTCATAAACATCTACTTTACAAATCAACAAACATCCCTACTGTCTTCCCCGTTCCTCCCATATACCAAATTCGTCTTCTCTCCCTCCTAACCAATCAAATTTGCCATTTTCAACTCTCATCAAAATTTGCCATCTCCAACTGAACATCAAAATTTGCCATCACCAATTCATCATCAGTCCCTCCTAGGGAGGGAGAGATGGAATCACTCCAATGTCTCATCCACGTCGTGATGCGTCTCACAAATCCAACAGCAATTCTCATTTCTGCAACACAAACAAAGAAAACACAGGTGTGGAGTCATCATCATCACCACAGGTAAGTGGCTGCGTATGGTGCGACAGGTTCATCAATCCTAACTATTTCCTAAGTGACTTTAACAACTTTACACTACCCGGGGTCTTTCTCCGGCCAAACCATTGGCCCTCTTACACTATGGGTTCTAAAAACCAATTCCCATTGGCCAAACTGTGGTGCTCTTCAATTTGGGGTCTCACTCCCCCGATTCATCTCCCGGTGCCCTCGCACAATTTCTGGGCTGCGGCGTGTACCTCTCCCAGTGGGTCTACCCACCTGCACACCTCCACCACTGCAGTTGCCTCCGAGCTTACCTGCTCCTTGCCCTAACCTAACTACCTGGGGAAGGCCCTCTGGCACTCTCCCCACTCGGTGCCCTCTCTGGCACTGGGCTACCCGGGTCCATCCTCCGGATCCTCGGGCCCCATCCACAACTCTACCGGCTCCCAGAGCCCACCTGCGGCCTCACCTGGCCGACATCCTCACAGTGGTGGAGTGCCCAACCAACTACACACACTAACAGGCTACACGCCCAGCCATTTCCACAACACTAATGCACCCATTCACAACACCATTCTGCAACCGCACCACAAATGCCAATATCCAACCACAATTTACCTGCACCCTCTACCTAACACTTACACTACCCGCCCCGGGTACTCGTGAAAGGGGTCCACTCTTCCCCCATCCACACCTTCGCACCACGCACACCACTCCATACCACTTACTCCAACTCTCTCCACACACCTGTACTTGCACCCTGTGCTCTCACACCTGGTGCCACCTGCACCCTTCTCTCCCCAAGCGCATTCGCGCTGATCCACACACTCACTACTCATACACGGCTCCACACACCTGTCCAGTTGCACACCTGTGCAATCACACCTGTTCCATCCTCACACACACACGGCATCATCTCAGCTAACTACTCCCTTCTGAAACTTGCGCTTCCCAGTCGTCCCTTTAAACTATTGCGCTCCCACGTCATTATCATCCATACTAATCTACCTGCGTCCCCACTACAGGTATCAGTCACTAACTAAACTTAACGTCACCTAATGTCAATCTTCGCTAGATCCCTACACACCATATCCTAACCCACCCGGGCTAGTTTTCACTGCCATACACCCCATAATCTAGTGCTCCTTTGCCCCCACCATGGGAAGGATGGTGGATTTGCCATCCCACCACATCGGGGGTCTCTCACTACCAATTTTGCACATCAAATTTCAATAAATTAAAAATTTGCCAATCACTGCCCATCATCTGCCAATCACTACTGCCAATCCCTTGCCAATCATCAAATTTTGTTTTTCTCTAATTTTGGGTCCAAAACACTAACCTCATCACCCGTCTACTCACTAATACCTCTCGGTGCGCCAATTCCCGTCCAAAGCCCGGCTTCGTAAAGCCAAGCAATGGATGCTGGTTGTTCTGTGCCAGTGGCTGGCTGCATCCTGCCTTCGGTGCAGGGAAGGAGGTTTACCCGGCCCGAGATCCCACGCACCTTCTCGGCACGGAGCCATCCAATGCCCCGATCTCGACCTGCCGGCACGTCTCAACAAAAAGTGGTCGCCATGACGACCCTTTCTATCGGGCTGCCAGCTCCGCCTAGTGGAGCACGGACGCGGCCGTTCAAAGCGAGGCCCAGCACGCACCGAGGGCCCGATTCGGCTATAAGTCGTTCTAAACTCTATCCCGTCTAACGTCGATGCTTCACCTGCATGCTTACATCCCGCAGCCCGTTCCTTGCTCACACATCCAGCCGTTTCCATGCTCCTCGTACCGTTCCTTACACACCCAGGCACACCCATTCCACTCACAGCCTTGGTCACACACCTGACCACCGAACACTTTGGCACACATTCGTTGCTCGCACACCTCACCAATACACCGCTTCGCGCCCCCTCCTCGGTCACCTCCTCTGTGACAATCACAGGTGTGCCCTCATTCGCACACCCAACCACGTGCCTCACCACCAATTCCAGCGTGCATTCCCACTCACGCTCTACCATTCCAGGTGTGCATCCTTCCATTCCAGGTGTACATCCTCGCTCACCTGTCACAACTAACTCACGCTCCATGTCACTCTCACTACTTTCACCTCCATTCCTGACAGCGCACTCACCCTTCCTCTTGACAGCGCACTCTTTCCCCATGCACCTGTCCGTCACACACCTTTCTCGCGCACACTCTCCCGTTACACCCTCTGTAACACTCACCACAGGTGGCCACTCTTCCTTACTTCTGACAGCGCACTCTTTCCTCATGCACCTGTCCGTCACACACCTTTCTCGCGCACACTCCTGCGCACACTCTCCCGTCACACCCTCTGTAACACTCACCACAGGTGGACACTCTTCCTTACTTCTGACAGCGCACTCTTTCCTCATGCACCTGTCCGTCACACACCTTTCTCGCGCACACTCCTGCGCACACTCTCCCGTCACACCCTCTGTAACACTCACCACACCACGCCTCCATGTGCTCCCTCGCACACGCGCTACGACCGACTCACTCTCGCCAGCACACTCACTCCTTGGCACGCACTTTTTCCTCACACACCCCAGAGTCGGACTTTCTTGCACACCTCCTTTTTCGCACACCAGACCTGTCGCACACTTCACCAACGGCCTCTCACGAACACCCGGGTCTATCTCGACCCCCAAGCTTCTTAAATCCCCTGGCGCATCATACGCACGACCATATTGGTCACCACTTACACCGGGTCCTCTTCCTCTTCGCTTCTCCTCCATCACCTGCGAATCCCTCATCCGGTTAATGAGCACATCATCACGATCCAAACACAGACTTTGGACCAATTCTTTTATCTCCTCTTTTATCTCTTTCTTATCCCCTCTCCGTCGCTTCTTAATTTCGCTCATCCCTTCTTCCACTTCTTCTAATTTGTGCTTCACCTCTTTTATTCCCCGGTACGTCTCCTCAAGCTCATCCTCTAAGGCTACCTTGACCGTTTCCATGTGCGTCCTCACCTGCCGGTCCTTCGTCTCCATTACCTCTATCACCTCGTCCAACCTCGTTGTCAGTCCCTCACGTACCATCTGACATTCCCTCTTTGTCGCTATTAAGTCGTTTTTTATGTCGTTTTGTGTCGCTTTTAAACCTCCTAATACCGCAGTGTTCCTTTGAACCTGCTCCGTTAGTCCTTTTTGTCCCTCTGTCAGCTGTTCCACCTCCTGCGTCAGGACCTCTATGCCCCCTTGCAATTTTACAGTCCCCTTTCTCACCTCCTTCTCCATGTGCTCCTTACAGTGCCTCACCTCCTCGCGCACTCCTCCGACCTCCTCACTCACTCCTCTTCTGATCTCCTCTCCCATCACTTGCATCTCCTGCCCAGATGCCACCCTCATCTGCTCCATTTCCTCCCTGTGAGCATCCAGTTTGGCTTCTACCCCCATTCTGACCCCCTCTATCTGCTGCCCCATTTGGTTAACTTCCCTTTCCGCTTGGTCCCTCATGTCCCTCAATTTGCCTTCCATACTGTTTTCTAACCCCTCTAACCCATTTTTCACTCCCTCTATCTGATTCTCCTGGGCAGCCATTCTATTTTCTACCCCCATTAACCCATTTTTCACTTCTTTTATCCCGTTGTCTAACCCCTCAAAATTATTGTCTATCTTCCCAAATTTCTTGTCTAACTCCTCAAAATTATTGTCTAACCCCTCACTGGTACCCCTCGCTTCGTCCCTCATTACCCCCATTTGGTTTCCCATTACCCCCATTTGCTCACTCTGAGCCCTCGCTTCGTCCCTCATTACCCCCAATTGCTCACTCTGAGCATCCATCCGGTTCCCCATTACCCCCATTTGGTTTTCCAATCGCTCACTATTCTTTTCCATAAGGGCCGTCATTTGTATAAAAAAAAGTTCCAATCTTCCCAGCGGCGCTACTTCGGTCGCGGGCACGGTGACCAGCGAGGCGCCATTTTGCGCGCCCGCTTCTTCGTGCGTGACGGCGCTATTTTGCGAACCTGCCGCCCTCACTGCTTCGCTCTCCTCCTGTCCCTCATTTTGGTCCTGGATCGACCCTACCTCACTCTCCTTTACCGGACCCCAGCTGTCTTGATCCGCCATAGCGCGACTTGCAAAATTCGAGTTTCGTAAAACAAATCCAATTTTTTTTTTTCGTTATAATTTCGTCGAGCGCAGTACGCGCTCCGAATCGATTTTCCCTCCCAAAATTTGGGCCTAATAAATTTAGTCCCGGGTTCGAATTCCACTCCTCGACACCAATTGTTACAGACACGACTTTGATGTTAAGGTGGGCCGAGCGGAATGGCCGTCGTGTCCGCACAAATTACCCGACTATACTCGACGTTGACGAAGTCGCGCTACGCTGGCTCAATAAGAAAAAGAAGACACCCGGCTGGGTTATAATGACACAATACGACACCAGGGGTTCAGTTCTCAAGACCTCCGGAGGAGGTTATATTAAGGCGGAAGGTTAGATTACAACTACAAGAGGGACAGCATAGAAAGACAGGCACTTAGACACACTCTTATATTAACCCTAGACAGACGACAGATAAACGGGACAACGCTGGCTCACACGGGGTTTGATGGCTAGGAAAGGCAGATAGCGATGGCTCAAGGTGCACTCTTGGCTCAAAGCAGGGTACACGGTTCGGTCCAGAGATGCGGGGAGGTCTCGTCGCAGCGCTCAGAGGTGACGTTCTTTCTCAGGCCTCTCCAAACTCAGGCGCATCCGTTTCAGCGCTCGCAGGTCCGTCTTTCTCCAGCTGGGGGCGAATCTGACGTCACATCCGGCGCGTGGCCGCGTATATCCGGCGGGGAGTGACACGCCCTCGGCTCGTTAGCTCCGCCTCGTGGAATCGGCACGTTGCTTCTCATTGGGTGCGTGCGGGGGGGGTTACTGGCTCCGCCCCCGACGAGGAGCTGACAGCCAGCCCCTTCGGGGTAACCCCGTGGAGCGCATGGTCTGGAGCTAATCGAGCCGGTGTGAGGACGCATCCTCCCCCGCTCCGCCGCCATCCCCTCTGTTGTTGTTGTAATTGTTGTTGTAGTTGTTGTTATTGTTGTTGTTTGGGGAAGAAGATGGGAGGAGGTATGGGAAAGGTCCTAAACTCACTACTGATGCCATATAATCACATTCTGGTGCAACGAAGAGTCATAATTAATGGAAACGAGGCCTTAACTGACATAGATTAAGAATAACTAGGAAGATGTCCGAAAGTTGGCTACGTGTGGTGCGGTGGACCTGGGCACGACATTTAATGGGGGAATAAGGGGAAGGTCGGCTCTACTGATTGTTATTTACATGCAATGGGACTAGGGAATGGGGGATTGGGGAAAGTTGGGGAGTATTGGAGAAAATAGGGGAATATTTACAAGCGGATATGGAGGCCAAATTCCATATTCGCAACAATATATATACATATATATATATACATATATATATATATACATATATATATATATATATATATATATATATATATATATATATATATATATATATATATATATATATATATATATATATATATATATACTGTATATATATATATATATATATATATATATATATATATATATATATATATATATATATATACATACATACATACTGTTCTGGCTCTGACATGTGGGGGAAAAAAGGTAGAAGAATACCTCATAGTCTTACACCTTTGTACAGCTACAGTGTATGGATGGGAAGAAACTGCCAAATGTGTAGAGTGACTGAAAATATGCTCAGGTGGAACAATCTGTGATAGACCCCTCAGAGCACATTCTGTGGTAACATATATCACCGTAAAATATTTAAAGTTACGTGGCCCTTTAAGGTAACCGGAAACAGAATTTTTTTGGGGTCTTATTCCTGTCTCCTCTCAGCCACCTCTTCTTTTGTTCATCACACTTTTCCCACACTCCTGTGCCCACCTTTTCTCCTCTTTCATTCTTCTGTCTGTTTGTCAATGTTAATTTCCAAAAATACACCTCAACCTACTTCTGCAAATAAAGGATGTAGATTATTACTCCCTAAGTCGATGGTCCAGCCAGCACCAATAAAATGATCCTACATTTCATTCATTTTCACACATAAAGTGACAAATTTATTTCGATTTCATTCGTACTGGTGCATAGATGTGTGCGCGTCCCATTTGCATCTCGTTGACAGTAAAATAAACGAATCCATCAGATTCAAGTTAAGCCATGGATATAGTTAATAAATCATTCCTCATACGTTTATCTGTGTCCATAAGACCATTCTTCTTTTGCTTTTCAGTGATTTCATGACTTTTTCACCTGGAAATAGAGCAGAATGTCACACCATATCAATGATGAAGAAGCAAGATGAAACCAGGTCTATAACCAACTTGGTGGGCCCACAATGCTTTATGACTCTTTATAAACTGTAAGAACGTTATTAGGGAAAGTATGATTTGCTGTTGTTGAAATTAAACTTCACATAATTTCTCACTTTTACTTTGCAAGAGCAAGGTCATAGTCCAACGAACTAGTTTTGCATCTCCACGTGTCCATGTCTGTATCCAGAGCTTTGTATCAACAATTCATGTAAACTGTTCCTACACATGATCACAAGATACATATAATTCAACAACGAGACATCCTTAAACAGATGTCTGAAAGCCCATTGTTAGTTCAGTGTCAATTTTGGAGACCAGGAAATAATTGGTGATAAAAGAAAGAGATAAATGCCATTTAAATATATTCAGATTAGGTTTAATCAACTGCCATTGGCTTCAACAGCGATATAGTCAAGTAAACACAAAACCCTATCCTATATCAACAAATATCTTCCAAACTTTGAAAGTGACATTAACAAATGGTGGTTGAGTGACATTGCTTGTTACCCACAAGTTCCCACGTACCTTCGACATCTACCAGAACTTAGTGACTTCACGAAGCCATTAAAGAGTAACATTTAAGTTCAGCCCAAAATTCATCTGAGTTCAACACAAATAAAGTACAAAGCAGGCTTGCTGAAAGAGGTAGACAAGCAGGCCCATAAAAGTTCATCGTAAGTTCAAAAGCAGGAGGGAAATGCTAAGGAATCAGACATTGATCACACAGCAAAACTGTTCCAGACATTAAAAAGGAGGAGGAAATAAATTTAAAAAGACCATCCAGTGGTCTCTTGCTCACGTGTGCGATAGATCCGACTCGGGCACACCGCTATCCCGGTAGAGGCGGTTGCTGCTGCCATTGCTACCAGAACAACTGTCAGTTTTGTACACTATCGTACCGTTGGATGGGAATATGGTCTGTATCGAGATCTCATCCTTAGCCACCGGGTGGCCGCCCAAAGGCACAATCTGAAAATTGCTCCTGCGAATCTCAAGGATGGACGTGTCCTTTTTGGTTCCTGCCTCCACATAGTCGTCCTGACGCTTGCGTGGCCGGCTGTACACGGCTGGATTCCGCCGGCGAAAAAGCCGCCCAGTGCGGCATGCATAGCAGCAACAAGCAGTGAGCAGCAAGAGTAGCAGTACCGCTGCTGCAGCACCTCCAACAATCGCAGCCAAAGGAAGTGGGTGTCCATGCCCCATTTGCTCATGGTTGAAAGTCTTTCCTGGATCATGCGATGTTGTGCCTCCAGTTGTTGTGTTTCCTTCAATGCAATATGTTGTGGTATCATCATAATTAGACTCGCTACCTGGTGTAAATGGAGTTAAGCAAATATGGTAACTTGATTGACGTTGCAGTCCTGTGATGAGGTAGCGAGAATCCTCACCGTTTACGACCGCCTCTCGCATGCTATTTTCTCCACCGGCTTTCAGTTGGTCCAACGCTTTGTGTGGGAATATACGGGCCCAAGTGAGTCGGTAGGTGATACTCACCACACTATGCCAGCCGACCTGGATATACTCCTCACTTGAAACGTGCACTCTGAGATCCGGGTCATTCCCTACCACCTCGGTTCTTGCTCCATCGCTTGGAATATGTGTGCTTGAAGCAGCTGGCACTGAGAAACCTGGCAGCAGTTTTGGAACAACTTCCAAAGGTGTCAATATTTGAGGTGGTGCATCTGTTTTCTTATCCTTCTGCACATTGGCCTCTATGGAATGTTGTGTCGTACCTGCACTTGCTATGACAGCTAAAGTAACTGCAGAGGTTGGTTTTGGACATGCTAAAAGCTCTGGGTTTAAGTCCTTAAGTGACATTCCCCTGACATTGTCAGGGCCCTGGCACATAAGGCCACGTGCATTTACAGGATTGCTTCGTAACCAAAGCCTGAGCCACTGCATGGAACAATCACAGTACCATGGGTTGTTGCGTACAAGGAGTTGTGCCAGGGTCTCCAAACCATCAAAGGCACCCAGCGGAAGGTGTCGTAAGTCATTATTCGACATGTCAAGCCGTCGCAACCTGCGTAAGCCAGAAAAAGCGGCAAGTTCAATGTGTGTAATTTGATTTTCTTGCAAAAAAAGTCTTTGCAGGTTAGCACCCGGCAAGGCCCTCGGTGGTGACAGCAGAGTGTTCCGCGTCAGCGACAACTCGGCCAATGAGCCAAGACGAGAGAAGGCATTGGCAGCTATGCTACTACTGCTCAACAAATTTCCATCAAGCACAAGGCGTCGCAGACTTGGGAGGTTTCGGAAGACCTCACCATCGACTTCATGAATTCGGTTATCATCTAGGCGAAGCTCCTCGACTCCCATTGGAAGTCCAGCAGGTACACGACTTAGGTGGTTTCGTGACAGGAAAAGGAGACGCAAACTTCGGCAACCAAAGAACGCACCGTCTTCTATTCCTGCTGTTGAGATAGAGTTGTCATCAAGATGGAGTTGTTCTAGGCGTGGTAGTCGAGCAAGTGCGTTCCTTGCGACTGTGCCAATATTATTCTCTTGCAAGTGGAGCTCTCGAGTGTTGTGCGGCAAGTTGTCAGGAAATCGCTCAATATTATTGCCATACAAGTACACTACTTCGATAGTTAGAAGACCACGCAAATCCCGTGGAAGCCCATCTGCAGTCAACCAGTTGTTCTGCATAAAAAGTGTTGCA